>NC_020495.1:686528-803124 GCF_000184155.1 Fragaria vesca subsp. vesca | reverse complement strand
GTTCTTTATTTGAATACATATATGTGTGTGTATATATATATATATATATCTAGAAAGAGACTCCAAGTGGTTGAAAAAACGTACGGTGGTCCATAAAAGTATAGTATTCAGATCAAAACATATAACCCTACAAATTGTACTGTTGAATATGATAGTCGTATATCTTTTTGGAGTTGCTAACTATTCCTTTTATATCTCTTTTCGAATATTGTTGATGGTGATTCTTGTTTATATCTAAATTTTTTACGTATATTTATTTAATATATCAGAGATTTATCGTAAATTTTATAAATATTAGAGATATTTGACGAAATTAAAGAAATTTAATGAAATCAGAGATATTTGACCGAATCAGTGGAAGATAAGATTTACCCTTTTAAATATATCGGTCATCTTTTGTTACGCCGTTGGCCCAAGCCAAGTGCCCAACCCCGACCCCATCACCAAAACGCAGCGCAAAAGGCATTTCCTTCCAGACCTTTCGGCCGGGCTCCACCTCCCTGTCCCCTCAGTGGTCCACGGCCGATCGGGACACATGATACAAACCCCCAGCCCCACAACGCCCACCCAACTAGGCCCCCCTCCGAGCACACACGTGGCCCCAATCTCCACCGCGTCATCTTTTCACTCTTTTCTCTCCTCTGCCCCACACCCCACATTACAAGTGGTGGACCTGTGGGCCCCCAACCTCCCTCCCTTTCCGTTTATATTTATTTTACTTCAATTTTTACACTTCCATACTTTTGTTTCTTCTTCTTCTTCAATGGATGGAGAAGCCTGAGCTCTTTCCTCACTTCCATTCCTAACGCCAAGAATCATAGAAACCTCTTCTGCCAAAGCGACGTCGTTTCGTATATGTAGTTTTTGTGGTGTCTACTATTTTTGGAGGCAAAAATGACGTCGTATTTTGAGGATCAGGAGGACGACGGAGGAGGAGGAGGTTCCGATCGCAGCACCAGCACCGGCGACCCGGAGGAGAATCGGAACAGTGAGGGAAACAGGAACGGAGCTTTTACGAGGCAGCTGGCTGGTTTTCATGAAACTGCGGCGTTGCAAGGTACGCCGCTGAAGATGGAGCCCTTTGACTCGGACCCACCGTCGGACTCGGACCACCGGGCCCACCTGAAACTGCCGCGGGCTCCTCCGTCAGTTGGGATGGTTCCTCTGGCGGCGATGCAGCCGGCGGCGGTGAGGAGGACCTCCACCAAGGACCGTCACACGAAGGTCGAGGGGCGCGGCCGTAGGATCCGAATACCCGCCACGTGTGCGGCTCGGATTTTTCAGTTGACCCGGGAGCTGGGGCACAAGTCCGACGGCGAGACGGTGCGGTGGCTCCTCGAACACGCCGAGCAGGCCATTATCGAAGCCACCGGCACCGGCACCGTCCCGGCCATCGCCGTCTCCGTCGGCGGGACCCTCAAGATCCCCACCACGCCGAGCAACCACCACAACACGGCTGAAGACTCGCCGACCTCCGCCGCGGCCAAGAAGCGCAAGCGCCCCTCCAACAGCGAGTTCGTTGACCTAAGCGACGCCGTTTCGCAATCCTCGGGGCTCGCACCGCTGGGGCCCTCCGCTCCCCAGCCCGTCCCTCAAGGCCTCGTCCCCGTCTGGGCCGTGGGGAACGCCGGCGGCATGATGGTCCCGGCCAACGCGTTCTGGATGATTCCACCAAACGGGTCGGGTCAGGTCGTCTCCGCAGCCGCCGCTGGCCCGTCCAGCCAGCCTCCGCAAATATGGGCCTTGTCCCCGACCCTGACGCCTGTGTTCAACATGGCCGCGGCCCGTCCCATATCGACGTTCGTTGCAAACGGCGGCGGAGTTGAGATTCGAGCTCCGTCGCCGGCTCTTTCGAACTCGGCGGTGAGCACGAGCACGGTGGGGTCGAAGGCGGCGAAGAAGTCGTCGTCGACAATGGCGCCGAGCGTGAGCTCCAGTGGGAGCGGTAACAGTAACAGTAATAATGGTACCAAAGCTCAGATGCTTAGGGATTTTACTTTAGAGATTTACGATAAGCAGGAGTTGCAGCTCATGAGTCGACCCGCCGGCCCAGGCAGCCAGTGATGGTAGTTTTATGTTTTTAACCATTAGAGATTGTTATCCTTCTTCAAATCAAATCAAAATAAAAGTTCAGAAACAAAATAATCCTTTCTTCTTGGTTTTTTTGAATGCTTGATTCTGATTGTTGAAAACTCTGCAAGGTGGAGGTAGCGAAGGTTAGTGAGAGTGAGGGAGAAGGAGAGCGGAGAATCTTGGACCCGGTACACACACACGTGTGCGGAGATCACACGTGGCATGAGTAGGCGGAGGTCGTTGAGCGGGTGGGGACGGTGGTGGTGTGGCATGGTCCCGCCATGGTGGGTTAACCGAGCCCCACATCGGGGTTTTATCCGAACCTACAGCGCCCAAGTCGACGAGTAGGTTGAACACGCCTCGTCAGTTGGAGCTTTTTATTTGTGTGGTGGGCACGCGCCTTGTGAGCGGGTGGATTGGGAGGGGCCCCATAAAGGATGTGATGCCCGTGGAGGGAGGGCCGGAGTTGAAGCTGTCAATGGCTGGGTGATGAGGTCGCGTGGACCGAGGGCACGGATGGGGGTGTCGGGTCGGGTGGGGCCTGGTTCATTTTGGGTTGGGTAGGGTTGGTCCGACCGAGATGGAAGGCACAAAGATTGTGCTCCACCCTCCCTCCTCCTCCTCCTTTATCTCCTCAACCACCATTCAGGCAGGCCCCTCCGCCTAAAATGCGCCGGCTGCTAGGCGGTGTGGCTTGAGGATGTACATTTTAAAATAATTGAATTTTCAAGTTATGTTAGAGTAAAGTTTCTTTTTGATGCTCATGATGTATATCATTTATTTTTATATGGATTTTAGAACAAAAATTTTTCTACGTATCAAGGTGTAAGTGAACCGAGCAACTAATATGTAATATTTTGATTCAGTTATCCACGTCACATTATAATGCATGTATTCTAATACCATTTACAAAATTGAAACCTAAAAAAATAGTCCTAAGTATTTCCAACATATGAGTTGAGGTCCTGAGGTCAAATAAGATGTACTCTTATTATAGACACTTAATTTGATCGGATCAAAAATGAAAATGAAAGAAAAGAATATACAGTCTATACTCTTCATTGGATCTCACATACAATGATTTAAGAACTTGCATATTAATAGTGCAAGTGCATCTTGGAGGGTAAAATCCGCTCCAGTCTCACAACTTACTACGTTATGGATATATAAGGTGAAAAGTTGTGTGTATATACACTGAGGGTCGTAACGGCACATGGACAAAACGTTTTCCCTAGTGTCAATAGGATAGCAAAAAGTTGCAATGTGATGTTCAAATCAGGGCTTAACGATCTGTTTGGTTTATAAATCGTACGGATTCTCAACCGGAGCCCAAACCGATTTGTAGGCCCAAGTAGTCATGCCTTGCTTGTCAAGGTAAACTCCCCTTTCTTCTGTCTATAGAACTTCTGTTCGTCTGTAAACCCTAACCCCTTGTTCTACTTCTCCAAATCTAACCTTACGATCTTCTTTTTAGTTACCTGATAGATATCCAAGATGAAAACAGAGCTGTGGTCCTCATCAAGAATATTGAAGAAAAAGAAGATGAAGCGGGACAGAATAAGCAACCTACATGATGATATTATACAACAAATCCTGTCATGTTTGCCGATCAGGGACGCAGTGAGGACAAGAATTTTGTGCCGTAAGTTGAAGTCCAAATGTGATAATCTTCCATGCCTTGTATTCGACGATCAGTGTTGTCTCTGGGATCAAGCTAGCACCACATTTGAGTGCATTGTTGATCATGTTCTTCTCTTTCAAATTGGCTCCATACACACCTTCAAGATTTCTCGTAAAGACCTAGCTGCTGTGGATCTCAATAGATGGATCTATCGTGTGTCGAAATCCTCCGTCAAGAAGTTCACACTGGAGCTGTGGAGAGGTCCTCCTTACAATGTCTCTTCCAGTTTGTTTCTGTGTAAGAATTTGGTTCATTTAGAGTTATATAATTGTGTGCTTAAACTCCCGTCGACATTCAAAGGCTTCAGGACATTGAAGATCTTATATACTCAAATGGTTACCATTGCGCAAGATGACTTCGAAAAGATGATTAGTTGCTCTCCTCAGCTTGAGAGACTGATTCTGTGTGAATTTGATGGTATCAAAAATCTCAACATTGATGCACCAAAACTCCAGTACCTTACGGTCAAAGGTGATTTTGAGGATGTTGACATTGGGATGAATACCTTAAACCTTGTTCATGTGTCCATTGAACAGCAAAAGGCAGCTCCTATCAGTTGTACCAATTTGGAAAAGTTCTTTTCTCAACTGACCCTTATCGAAAATCTCTCAATTGAGGGTGTTTTCTTAGAGGTAATGCATTGTGTGACTTATTGAACTTGCATTGTTCATATCTACTTCGATCTATGCAGCTTAATTACGTTGTGTTTTTCTCTAGTCTTCTGCTGGTGCCTTGCAAGATGAGCTGCCGAAACCTTATTTATCTCTCAAGGTTCTTCGCTTAGGCATACTCTGGAATAATATGGATGAGATTGTAGCTGCTGTACGCATTCTGAGAAGCTCTCCTGCCCTAAAAGAGCTAGAAATTTCTGTGAGTTTTGTTACCAAATTACTAATGTGAGCTGGTTTCTTAGAGTTTAAGACGTGTCTAATGTGTTGACCTTAATTATTTTCTAGCTTTGCCAAGAAGCTGAGGCTGCTGATGCTAATGCTAATGCCGGAGACACAACTTTTTGGTTAAATCATATGCTAAATGATTACCAGAACTGGGAATTGACCCAACTTAGACTTGTGAAAGTATCCGGCTTCTCTGGTGTCAAAGCTGAAGTGGACTTCATCAAATATCTGCTTTTAAGGTCCCCTGCTCTTCAACAATTAGAAATTTTGGTGAGTTTAATTTATTATGTGGATGTTAGCATGGAATTCAGAGTTAAAATTTTAACCTACTTCATTCTTGGTAAATTTTATTTTCAAAAACTGGTTTCTCATTCTTGGTGAGTTTTGTTACCTTTATGTAGGCTCAGAGACAATATGGGGATGTTAGGGGAGAAGTGAGCTCTTGGTTAGACGACAGCCAAGTCTGTGCATTCAACCAACTGCGAGTTGTGAAAGCAAGTCGCATTTCCGGTGTCAAAGCTGAAGTAGAACTCATCAGATTTCTGCTTTTAAATTCACCTGTGCTTGAGAAGATGATTCTTCGGCCACTTCACAGTTCTGGTGGTTGTCGGTTATTGAAGAAGCTGCTCATGTTTAGGCGCGCTTCGGCACAAGCACAGATAGAGTACTTGCATCCATTAAAGCTTGTACATTCCTATTCTGAGTCTGACTCTAGCTCTCCATCTGACTCGGACTAAATCATTTTGCTACAAATAGTGATCTTTGATGAACTCCTCACATTAGTGGCTCACTAGTTACTCTGAAAGTCTGAAGATTAATAGGAACATATGACGAAGTGATTTCCTCTTGTTTATGATGCCGGTATTGTTCATGATCGACAAAGTAGAGATTCGTGTAGTTATTTTATGCCAGTATACGATTTCCATATGGTTGCGACTTGCGAGTATCCGATCTTGTGGCTCACTAGTTTTTTGAGGCAATTACAGAATTTCAAAGGTTGAACATGTATTCTGTTCCTCTTATACATGTTTCAAGAACCTTCTTTTACAACACACTTACTCGTAGGCCGTAGCTTCAAATTCTGACAAATTCGAGTCAAAATCTCTTGTTATAGCACACGAGTCTTGAGAAATTTCATTTTTCACAACTCATAATATTTTCTGTACCTGTGTGCTGATACACTCTTGGAACTTTTGAGGTTGCTTTCAGTCATTAATTACAAGCTGTTGTCTTTCACCTTGTACCTCTGCAAATTTGAGACTTCTCCTGCATCTCTTTTAGTTCGCTTTCCATTGACATGTTTCTCTCCTTTAGTGATGCATATTATCTTTTGAAGCAATATCCTGCATCATAAATGATCCCTTCAACAATTGAACATATATTTCCACAAGAAAATCAAATCAAAAGACCCTCTAAAATTAGTTTTTTTTTTTTTTTATGAAAAAACCAACTAGATTAAGAGTAGAGGTGCTTCTAGTACACCCACGATTTACAGAGTACTCTCTAAAATTAGTTACACAGACCACTTGAGCTAAATTTGGACAGTTTCTCCTAACTTACCCCAGCCCAACTAGGCCCACCGAGGCCCAGACCGCCTAGGCGCGTCTCGTCTCCGCCTAGCCCGCTAAAAGCCCATTCCACTTGTTGTTTTTTTATTTTTTTTATTTTTAAATTATAAAAATTCTCTTGCGTGTCTAAACCCATGAATGTCCCTAAAACCCCGTAGTTGTTCTCAAAACCTAGTCGTCTGTAAGCGAACACATCAACAAGGGCATAATCTCTAAATTCCTTTTCTCCTCAACTTCAAATTGGGTATTTCAAATTTCATCACTTTCTCTCTTTAACATTGATGAGTTTCGCTTTCAAATTAATGATGAATTTTGCTTGTTACAGCCTTCAAATGAGCTATTGGAATGCCCAAGTATTGCAATTGATCATGAGTTCGTCAACACTAATTTCATATCTGATTCTTAATACACCAGGAGGCTTGGCCTTTGCAGAGGTTTAATATCTGAGCAGTGGAAGGAATATTCAGTACCTCTTTCGTTATTTGTTGATATTGGTGAACTGGTGGTTTCATATCATTAAGAATTTCCCGGTATGTCCCCGCTATCTGTATAGTGCTGTGTTTTGAATTGGTATGAAAATTGACAAGTCATTCTCACCAGTTCTAAGTATATTGCATTCGCATTGTCTTTTTGTTTACAGTTGATTCGTTTGTGTTTTAGTGAATGATATTTTCTTTCGGTACATAGATATGGACAGAATAAGCAACTTACCAATTGATCTCAAACACAAAATTTTGTGTAAGTTGTCCATCAAGGAGGCAGTGAGGACAACTGTTTTATCAAGAAGCTGGAAGCACAGTTGCGATATGCTCCCACATCTTGTGTTTGATGATCGATGTTGCGTCTCATATGTAAACGAGGATGAAAAAACCAAGAGGAAGAGAGAAACAAAATTCTATCACATTGTTGATCAAGTTCTTTCACTTCAAGAAAATAATACCTCCCTAGTCACCTTCAAGCTTTCTCATCGAAATGAGCACGTTGGCACTCAGCATATAGATAGATGGATTCGTCATTTATCGAGAACCTCAGTCAGAGTGGTGGCACTGAAACAGTGGCGTGGGTCTCTTTACCATGTCTCTTCAAGACTGTTTTCGTGTCGAGATTTACAACATTTAGAGTTTTTCGGTTGTTCTCTCAAAATCCCGTCCTCATTTGAAGGGTTTGGAAAATTGAGTAGCCTTGATATTCAAAAGTCTACTATTGAGGAAGGTGGTCTTGAAAAATTGATTAGTTGCTGTCCTCTGCTGGAGACCCTGATTGTGATTAATTGTGATGGTATCGCTCATCTCAGCATTGATGCACCAAATCTCAAATACCTTGATATAGCCGGTGCTTTCGAGTATCTTAACATTGAGAATTCCTTGAATCTTTGGTATGTTGGGATAAGCCAACTAGAAGCTTCTGGGAGCTTTAAGAATTTGCTAACATATTTAGTTCAACTGAGTTGTCTCAAAAGGCTCAAAATTCAAGGTTATTTTCTACAGGTATTGGATTAATTACGTGATTAATTTTTACTTCCATGATTCTGGTTCATACATGGATCATCTATATTTACTTCCATGAGTCTGCTTTTTGCTCCAGCGTGTTCTTTACTCCTTGGACGAAGAGCTGCCGAAACCAAATCTTTGTCTGAAATATCTTTGTCTCTGCATATGCTTGACTAGTGTGCATGAGATTATAGCAGCTATACACATTCTAAGAAGTTTACCTGCCCTTGAAGACCTAGAACTTTCGGTGAGTATTAACTAAAATTTTCTTCTATAAAAGTTTGTAGTTCAGTGAGTTGGTTCTTTGGAAATACGAGATTATGACCTGGATTTTTGTTCAATTGTACACGTAGGTTCGCCAAGGAGATGGGCCTGCTTTTCCTCCTGGAGGAATAAACTCTTGGTTGAATGAGAACCAGAACTGGGACAAATTCAGCCAACTGAAGAGGGTGAAAGTAGCCAGCTTCTCTGCTGGTGCCAGAAGTGAAGTAGATTTTATTAAATATCTGCTTCTAAGCTCTCCTGCTCTTCAGGAACTAGAAATTACGGTGAGCTTTATTCTATATATGGAGCAAGTATGCAGTATGTATATTTGAACTTAAATTTCCGCCAACTTTGTGATCTCTGAAAAGTGAGATTTTGATGCTAGAGATGGATCACCTTGACCTTGTGCAGGCCCGGAAACCTGATCCAGCGATAGGAAAATCAGAGTCGTTGTTAGATGACTTCCAGAAATGCAAATTCACCAAACTGCGAGTTGTGATACTAAGCGGCATTTCAGGTGTTGAATCTGAAATAGGTCTCGTCACATTTCTGCTACGATGTTCACCTCGGCTTCAGAAGATGACTATCCAGCCTGGTTCCATTAGTAGTTATTGTGAGCGTGAGGTATTTAGAGAGTTACTCAATCTTAGGAGCGCCTCTCGCAGAGCAGTGATAGAGTACTTGGACCCTATGACGGAATCCGAATCTCAATCCGAATCCGAATCTGAATCTGAATCTGACTCAGACTCAGACTCAGACTGAGTTGTATCTCAATGCATGTAAATACTTAAGGTCTCTAGTTTTGATTGCTGAACCAGAATCACTGTAATGATTGCTTCAAATGGCTGCTCTGCAGACTGCACTAGTATGATTTTGTGGATTTTCTACAGTATTAGGTTCTATTGATTTGTACTGCTTCGTACTGCAATAGGTTTGTTTCAGCTTTTAATTATCTTATCTGTCAAAATATAGGGAATTAGGAATATATAAAGGAGGGAGCTTTTCTAGTAAGGACTCTTAAGTTGAGGACTTGGTGAGGACTTTTCGGCTTATCCCACCTTTCGATTTTATATCCATATCTTGACCGTTCAATTTATAGGTATTTATGAGTAGATCATTTATGCAAATTTTCAGCTATATTGAAAATCGTTAAGACATTTATAAGTGTGATTTACCAATTATGAACTTAAACGGTTCATGTTTGACATATTTGGTTCGTCCATTAATTTGATTTAGTTTGTTATCTTAACGATCACAGATTTGGCTGAAAATTTGTAGAGTTGATCTACACATATAGACCTAAAAATTGAACGGATGAGATGCCAAGATGTGATCGAAAAATAGGTCTTTTAAACCATAAACCGAAAAGTCCTCAACTTAAGAGTCCTCACTAGAAGGGCTCCCTTCCCATATAAAGGAAAGTGAAATCCACTCTTGAAATTATAATCCACACTCTCACTTTCTATTTTTGGTAACTTAAATTTTATCTTTAGTGACTTATTTTTTGTCTTTTTATAAAAATGATGACTTAAAATAGAAAGTGGGAATATAAATTACAATTTGAAGAGTGTGGATTTCACATCCCTATATAAAATATTGTATCTTTACATAACTTAGGTTGGTCATGGTAAAACACATGATACCGTAACTAATTCACCGTGAATTATAAAGGGATGTGAAATCCACACACCTCAAATTGAAATCCACACACAATTTTTCTTTTTTTGGTTAACACATTCACAAAAGACAAAAATTTAAGTCACTAAAAGACAAAATTAAAGTTACCAAAAAAGAAAAAAAAAAGTGTGAATTTTAATTTAGGGTGTGAATTTCAATGTAGACAATAGTATTTTGTGATACAGCGAAGTGAAACGATAGATGAAAATTCCTTCCCTACTAGGGACAATTGCAACAAGTTAACTGCAATGACTAATTTAGTTTTAAACCTTTTCATTTACATAGTATCTATAGTCTGTTTTTTTTTTTAGGAACACTTAAATGTGGTTACATTGTAAAAAGAATAAAGTAAATTCGAGCTTCAATTCCTCAGAACTTGTTTTTAACTGTGATATGGCGACAGTTACAAAACTAGATGCATCAAGAACCGGCCTGCTCCGGTTGATCTATACAAGAGAATTTGAAGTGGTCTCTGAATCTTAATTAGCCGTCTCCCACTTCTTGTACTTATATACACACCAATATGGACCTTAATCTGTTTATCAAACATCATCGATCAGCTAGTGTACTGTAGGAGAATTTGGTAGCAATGACTACTCATTTCCTTCTATACACATTATTGCTTACAGCCCTTGTTCTATCTTGCCATGGCGAAGAGAGGAAGGTATGTAAAAAATAGGTACATAAAAATGTTATCAATCTGCACAGTAGAAAAGCTGTGTTAAATAATCTGCTGAGGTAAAGTGTACATGTTTGAGTGTAGATTCACATTGTATACATGGGAGGGAGGCACCATGGAGATGTTTCTGCTCAATCCACACACCATTCAGTGCTACAAAGTGTACTTGGAAAGTCAGTAACACTAATACAAGACTAAGAGTTTGTGTTTTTCCCAATTGGAAAAATGATCTACTAACTTGCCATACAAGTCACATATCTCAAGCATTTGTGTTTTCCCAATTGCAGCATCGAGTTGGCTAAAGAGTCGCTGATCTATAGTTATGGGAAGAGCTTCAATGGTTTCGCCGCAAAGTTGTCAGATGAAGAAGTTGCAGAGTTGGCAGGTGAGATTTCTCTGTGAATAGTTCAAAGCATATATCCACTTCTACTAAATGCATTTCAAAGCTTCAGATATGTAAGAGAAAACTTGGCTATGCAGAAATGGAAGGTATAGTTTCAGTGATTCCGAACCGCAGACTAGAGCTTCACACAACAAGGTCATGGGACTTCATGGGTCTCACTCTCAGCAAAGGCCAACTTGGAGCATCTGTAGAGGGAGACGTTGTTATAGGGCTTCTAGACACAGGTATATATCTAAAGATAAATTCCATGATCTCATCTCATCATCTCCTTTTTGTAACCTCCAAATGCTCAGAATGTCTGGTTTCATAGGAATCTGGCCAGAATCTGATAGCTTCAATGATGATGGCTTTGGCCCTCCACCTAAGAAATGGAAGGGCAAATGCAAAGGCGCCAACTTCACCTGCAACAAGTATGTGTGTTAAAACTATAACAGACATGAAACATTAATCTTGTGTGCATTTGGTGCTTTTTCCTCGACTAATGGAACACTTGACATGCATTGCAGCAAAGTTATCGGAGCGAGGTTCTACAACAGTGAGGGAGACCCCACTGACATCCAGTCCCCAAGAGACTTTGAAGGACATGGAAGCCACACTGCTTCAACTGCAGCAGGCCGTGAGGTGCCAGCCAGTTACTTGGGGCTAGCTTCTGGAACTGCAAGAGGTGGCGTCCCTAATGCTAGGATTGCTGTCTACAAAGTTTGCTGGGCATCTGGATGTTATTCTTCAGATATCCTTGCAGCATTTGATGATGCAATAGCAGATGGAGTTGACATAATATCGGTCTCACTTGGCAGTGGCTATCCAGTCCAATACTTGGAAGACGCAATTGCTATCGGGTCTTTCCACGCCATGAAATATGGTATAGTGACCTCAAGTTCTGCTGGAAACTCTGGCCCTTATCCATTATCACTTTCCAATTATGCACCTTGGATAATGACCGTTGCTGCTAGCACCATTGACAGGAAATTTGTAGCGAAAGCAGTTCTCGGCAATGGAGAAGTTTACACTAAGAATGAAGCCTACAAGTATATACTGCAAGTCAACTTACTAGTACCACATAATCATTTTTCCATGATGTACTGCAGGGAGTTTCGATTAATAATTTCGACCTGAATGGAAAGTCACATCCCATAATATGGGGAGGAGATGCTGCTAACTTCTCTGCTGGAGCTAACTCGGAGACTGCAAGCTTTTGTCTAAGGGGAGACCTGAATTCACGCAAAACAAAGGGAAAGATTGTTTTCTGTGAAACTATTGAGGATGGCTCAGGTGTTCTACTTGCAGATGGTGTTGGTACAATTATGGCTGATTCATCTTTCTCTGATGTTGCATATAATTTCCCCTTACCAGCAACTGTGGTTACACTAGAAGATGGACAGAGAATTCTGAACTATATCAGATCAACAGCGTAAGTATATCTCAAATGTAACTCTTTATAACTATGCAAATATTTTTCTGCATCATTGTAGTAAAATAAAACTGACCTGTTTTAGGAATCCAATTGCAACAATTCTTGTTGCCGAGGCGGACAAGGATGTTAAGGCACCTACTGTTGTGTCATTTTCTTCTAGAGGACCCAACCCTATTACCCCAGATATCCTAAAGGTGACAAAATTCTGAACTTCAAGAATTTTTCCTTCAGTTATGTGTCTGTATTCTTTTATGTATGCTGAATTGTGGATCATTGGTATGCAGCCTGATCTCACAGCCCCTGGTGTTGACATACTTGCTGCTTGGTCTCCTGTGGCACCACCTTCTAGTTACGTAGATGACACCAGGAGTGTCGAATATAATGTAATCTCCGGGACATCAATGTCCTGCCCTCATGCTAGTGGTGCTGCTGCTTATGTCAAGGCTGCGCATCCAAATTGGTCTCCTGCTGCAATCAAATCAGCTCTCATGACCACAGGTATGAGCAAACAGTATTCTTGCTGTCATTATAATATCAAATGATAAAATAAGACAGAAACTGATTATAGCTGGCTGATGTCCCATGAATAGCTCGTGTCATGGACCCAAAGAAGCAGGAAGACCTCGAATTCGCTTATGGCTCTGGTCACATCAACCCTCTGAAAGCAGTAGATCCTGGGCTCATTTTTGATGCACATGTAACAGACTATGTACATTTCCTCTGTAAGCAGGGTTACAATACCACCACCTTGAAGCTCATCACTGGTGACAGTAGCAGTACCTGTGGAAGGACAAAGCCAGGAAGAGCTTGGGATCTTAACTATCCATCGTTCTCCTTGGCAGTTGAAGATGGCCAGCACATCAATGCTGTCTTTACCAGAACAGTCACAAATGTGGGATCACCAAACTCAACCTATACTATTAAGGCACACACACCCTTTTCAGGTGTTTCTGTAAAACCATCATCCATTTCTTTCTCTTATGTTGGTGAGAAGAAATCCTTCACAGTCAAGGTAACTGGTCCGCCGATTGCACAGCAGCCGATCATGTCTGGTGCAATCGTATTGACCGATGGAATCCATGTGGTGAGAAGCCCTCTTGTTATCTACACAATCCTCCCTGGTGCTGCTTACTCCTACTCCATACCTGCGAAAAAACCAAGTCTCAAAGGTTCTTCCTTGTACCACAGAAATGGGATCTTCAGACACAACTGACCCTTACATAGTCTCCATCCAAGATTTTAGTTCGTTATATAACTGGAATAACTCGATCAAGTGCAATTGAATAGCAATTCACTATTTACTCTCTGATGATATTAATTCACAGCTGTATCTGAAAGACATGTAATCTTGCACTCTCTTTGCAGCTTTGAAACAAAACACAGGAATACTATACTCGTTGCATTTTTCTACTCTGGCTTCTTGTAACACATTGGAAATATGGAATAGCAATGACCAACACTTGACAGTGTATTGTACTACTGCATGATAGTCACTTTATGTCTACATTATCAGAGGCATGTAGTTGAAACATTACACTCGTCACACAGATTAACATAATCCAAGGGCTAATAAGTAGATATTGCTCTTCAAAGTTCATCCTATATTACATACGAGCATCATGAATCACTTGCAAATGAGTTCAACTTGATAAACTTCAAACTACTTTATTAACTGATCAAGTTATTTCAAAGATCAACAAATTTTTGTTCTTTTTCAGTTACATATCTCGAATACAACATTCAAATACAAACAAGGCAGAGATGCATGCCATCTGCATGCAAGCTGGGGGAAGGGGGATGTATAGTGGAGAGATGGCATTTGCCCACACATATGGACCCTCAATCCAATGAATAGCAACAAAGAAACCAAAACTTTCAAACCTAAGCAGCAGTCTTTTGGTTTGGCTTGAACACATTCTTGATGAGAGACTCCTTGATGGACAAGAGCTCAGGGAACTCTTTCTTCAATTTTGAAGCATCGAGTTCATTGTTGCTCCTCGGAGCAACAATCACCTTTGCCTGCTCCTCAAGATTGAAGTTCTTCCAGGTGTAGCTGGGGTCAATGTATTGCTTGTACATCTCCAAGATCTCATTGTGGCTGACCACTCCGGGGTTGGTGAAGTTCCAGATTCCGGTGAGATTCCTCTTTGCCATCTCCACCGAAATGGGGAGTAGCTCGTCCAAGATTGTCATGGAGTTTGGAATGTTGACCACCTTATCATATCGCGCAATCTTGGTGATGAAGTTTCGCGGGTTCTGCAAGTCGGATGAAATGGGCATTCTAACGCGTAGAGTACACACATTCTCGTAATTCTTGAGCAGATCTTCCACCTTTCCAAGTAAGATCAAGCAACCAAATTAGCAATGAACATCCACATTTTCTACATCCTTGACATATAAGTAACATCCTAACAAATGACAATGCCAATAAAACCAATATACCCCACCTCACAATACTATATACAAATTCATCATCCAAATGAGATCTAAATTCATCATCTTTAACTTTAACCAATCATCATCAATAACGAGAAAATAACAAATCATAGCAGATCCGATACGAAAACTCTCTAGATCTAATTCATCAAAAAAAAAAAAAAAATAGAGATCGTAAATATGCAAAAAGACAATGTGATAGATAGTATCTAAGGTAATGTTGGCTCACCATGGCCTTGGTCTTGGAATAGAAAGATCCGATGAAGTTGGGGGTGTCCTCCTCCTTGAAGCCGATGCCGGAGCCTTCAGGGTGAGCCTGGTCGTACTCGAAAATGCACCCTGTGGCGTAGTTAATGAGCACAAGGCCGCGTTCACGGCAGACGTCGGCGAGTGTCAACGTCCCCACAACGTTGGCGCGGATGGTCTCCACCTTGTGGGACTCGCACCAGTCGACGTTGGGGCGGCCGGTGACGCCGGCGGCGTTGAAGACGTGGGTGGGCTTGACGGCGGCGAGGTCGGCTTCGAGGGAGGAGCGGTTCTCGAGGCGGCCGGAGCCGTACTCGTAGCTAATGCTCTGGGATTGGCATATCTTGCCGAGGAGGCCGCCAATCCAGCCGGTCTTGCCGTAGATCAAGAACTTGAGGTGTTGATCGGCGGTGGCGCCGTTGGCCGGAAAACCCATGTGGGAGATTTGGATCTAAAAAGATGGGGAGAGAAATGGAAATGGAGAGAGTGAGGGAGGTGGGTTTGGGTGTGTGTGTATATATAGACGTGACATGAAAGATGGTGAGGACAGCGATGGGGTATCTATATCTAATATTACAGTGTGAGATTCAACCTCTCACTCAGTCACACTCCCTTACCTTGGACTCTCCTACCCTTCTTTCTTTCTATTTTTGGTCTTTTTACTTTTTTACTCTTTTACGATATTTTTTTTTTACGATAAATAACTACGAGACGGTGAATGTGAAGAAGCGTGGGTGTGTATGAAATGTAGGAGAGATGCCTAAGGCGAGCGATTACCGTCGGCTGCTTTGTTTGGTGGTTGTTCTTCAACGTGAGATCAGACACGTATCTCAGCCTTTCACAACAAGCGTTAGAGTGAGATTTATGTTAAAGATATGTGTTAAATCAGGATGACATCACCAAATTCTGAGAAATGAGATTATCTAGCTGAAGAGGCTTACTCTCACGTCCGGTTTCAAAAATATTTGGTAACATAAACATTTGGAAAGTTGATTTGCTATAACGTTTACCAAATGCTACTTAGCTCACATATTATAATCCAAATGATATCATAAGAATCTCAATCACTCTTTCATTGTAACCTAAATTTATCTCAATCACTCTTTCATCGTAACCTAAATTTTCTTTGTAATAATGTTGCTCTTTAAAATATTTTTCTCACGTAAGATTATTTATTTAGATAATAGATTGTGTGTTATTATTTCTTGAAATCATACGATTTGTAAAATAGTTTACTTGCCGAGGATCTGTATATATTCCTAAAACACATGCATCGTGGAGACTGCGTGCAACTTTGTAAGCAAGCTTCATCTCTACATGTTCTGAACTCTTACTGTTTTCTTCTATTTTTCTATCCCTCTTTCACTTTGTTTTCCTTTTTTCTTTTCTCTACTTCCTTTTCTTTATTCTTATCCCTCAATCTGAGCAGTAATCCCCAGATCCAAAACACTTTTCGATGCATAAAATAAAATCTTCTCCCATAAACTCTTTCAGTGATGGCTTGTATATATGATCATGTGGGATGAAGGAGTATAGTAGCTGATGCAGTCATGCACAACACTGTAAAAGGTGCACCGTGTGATGATAGTGAACTAGGATACGAATCAAATCCGTCCAAAAAGAATGGGTGGCTTCAGGAAGAACACACCTTAGAATGAATCGTGTGACAAATGACATGCTCTTGTTTGTTTTCTACATCACATTTTCTAACAGTCCAATGAAAATGGTAAGTAGATACTGGTGATGGAGAAAGTGAACATGAAAGAGATTTGAATAGATGCCAATAATGCAGAGCAAGAAAACCTAGGCTTTTCATATTCACAAATCACAATATTTATTTTCAAAAAATTCTCTACCAAGTATAGTCTGCCATAATGGACGTGGGGGATGCATTATAGTTTTCAAATTCTGCTTCTGGTGTAAAAGAAAAAATGGACAAGTTGATGTGTAACTGGATCAGGACTTGTTGTTTATCTGTAGAAGTGTATGACCGACGGTTGATACCAAAACACTTGGACGTAAAACTGTACAGGTATTGATTGATTGAATCAGATAGTGAGATTTTCTTGGATGGCTCTAAAATCCCCAAGTATGTTGCCACCTACATCTGGAAATGTTGCACAGCCCGGAAGATGCTTCACCTTGCCCGTTTGATCTACTTCAACCGGATATCTCAGCAGATGGCCCTTCATTTCTGTAATCTCATCAGACACATATTGCCTCCAGTTCTGCTCGCTCAAAGATCTTACCCGTTGCACACATTCGAGACTCTCTGGTTGCTTGAAACATTCTTCAAGAAAACCAATATGTTCTGCCCAAAGTGATGTTCTGTATCCATATATCTGCAATCACATATACATAGCAAATTATTGCAATTTTTTTTCTTGCTGCCTACAATTTAATGTAAATGGATGAACTTAAATGGAAAATGCCTTTACATAATTGACGAACATTGAAAATTCAAAAATAATATTCAAATCGAACTTTGCAGTGGTATACTATAAAGATTCTGATGAATGATGTAAGATACAAATATAAATACCGAAAGTTTTAACTTCAGGCTCACCTGTCCATGTGGACTTGAGAGTTTCCTTGCCCAGGTGTGATGTGGCTGATATGCCCCCATTGCTATTTCAGTATCTCGGGTACCTTCCATGGATCGCTGATTGATATTTGCAGATCCAATTATGACATATTCATCGTCCACTATTATTCCTTTTGAATGAACATAAATCATAAAGCGCCGGTTCTTCCGAGTGAGTGCCTGGGTTACCAAAACCAGCACAATTTTTTTTAGTATATGGGATTCTAGATGAGAGAAAACAAGATATCTACTGGAGACTTGAGATAAGTATGAGGGGACTTACTTGAGGAGTGTTTGCTTCTTTTTTGTTTGCTTCATTTATTGTTTTTGCAGCAGAACTTTCTTCACCACTTGGTTTCTCACGATTACCGAGGCAAAAGAAATTCAAATAGTCTTGTGGAGAATATCTATTGTGAAGTCCAGCCTCCAGTAAAGCCATGTAAATCATTTCATACATCATTTGCATTGTTTTATGCTGCAGTAACAAAGCAAGAAAACAGGTGAAAAACAAGCAGCAATAGGCTCATGAATTCTGTTTTACAGCACTACATCTGAACCATAATCATTCCAACATGCCAGAAACCAAAAGTGGATTTTTTTTTTAAGATAAGTTGAATTAAGTTTGGAATCAGCACATGCTTTACGAGGACACCAAGAGCTTCGTTTGCACAGTATTCATTCTCAAAAGTTTTAATAAATCCCAAAATTTGTGTATAACATTTTGAATTTTGAAAAAGTCTCAATTGAAGAGGAGAATTAAATGGTAACTAGATTACCTGCCAAAAGAGAATTCGTTGAAGAGGAGTGCTAGTAGGAACACCTTCCGGCCACATGGGGATAACAATATATACAGCAAACCTCTCATTTGCTTTAATTTTATTCACAATTTTGAGAGCAATTTCCATTGGTATTAAATTGTTTGCACCTGCACATAAAGGCATTATCACCATTATCAGTATGACGATAAATCAGTAGGAAAGACAATAAGATAGGATTTAACAAATAATGCAAATGACATTCGCAGACTATCTTTCTTGTCATCAAGGATTTGTTATTGATCTCTTCTTAAAAAATTAAAGAGATTCACATTTTGGAGGTGGGTGGAAGCTACACTACTAGAGCCTCAGTATAATTTAGTTCCCTGAACGTAAAAAGGTCCTGTCAGTCTGGGAGATTCAATCACATTCAGCATATAACTAAACTACAAGACTGGAAAATAAGGTAAGTATACTGTGTGCTCCTACATCAGGAATACTGACATCTTTCCACCACTTTTATTTCCTTTGTCAGTCCCCTGCTTCTAACGTTAAGAGTTCTCACCTAAATCACTGTACAAGGTCCAATTATATGATGATCCAAGGAAGTACTGGTTCTCTATGTAAATGAAATGTTGAGCAGCACGGATTGCTTTGACATATGCGGCATGTATACTCATGTCTATCAAAACATTTTTCCCACACACCAGGTTCTGTTGCACGTAGGGAGACATAAACCATCAATGATATAAATTTGAAATTAGAGCATAGTGCACAGTAGTTAAGAACTAAAGTTTCTCTTACCATGCTTGAAGCATCTTTTGGGTTTTCTGGAAATCCTCTCACAGAATTGGAATCAATTGAACGAAAAACCTTCAATTGTTCAGAAACAGTCAACACTTTACCATACATATAATACTCATTAAACAATTATAACTCTGAAACAGCTGATTGTCATCCAGTATACCTGAACGTCCCAAGCTTCTAGATCATCCTCACTCGGTTGAGGAAGATCCGCCACCCCCATAATTTCAGGGATCCTCTCAATCTTGAGTAATGCATCATCATGTCCTTTTAGTTTCTGAATCCCACGTGGTTTTGAAGCTTTTAACCAACGCTCCTGAAAATTGGCGAGGATATCGTATGCTGCTGGACCTTCAATTTTACTGTGCAAATCATGCCATGGCTGCCTTGGACAACCAACAACACGGTCCTGTTTGTGTTAAAAATCAAACGGGCAAAAAGGTCAAACAACGAAAACAATATAGATAATCATAATGGAGATCTAATCATCAAGGTTATCCCAATCTTTGTTATCAGCTACGAAACCAATATCAAAACTAAAGAAGATCTGTAGATGGATCACAAAACTATGAGATATGTTTAAGAAAGATTCACCAATGGTCAGTGTGACCCACTAAATCCTAGAGTTATTATCATCCATTTTTGTGAACATATCTTATCTGATCATATCCTCATCTGTGAATAGCTAAGTCAATCAATCACAAGTTAAGGTTAGCATTTAAACCAGGTATATTCTTAACTGCTATATGTTCAACAAATAACATTTTCTAGCCACCATTCCTGGCCAGTAACAAATGAGTCTTATCACATAACGTGGCTTAAACAAGAGCTATCCTACAACAAAGCAGAAATATATAAGATGTTTACCGAAAAAGTAGGGTTACGATTATCATCCTTGTGGACCGTCTGTAAAGTCCTAAATATAGGATGCTCTGGAGTATCATAGCGTCCCAGGCACAGATCCAGACCACCAACAAATGCAATTATCTTTCTTCTAAATTGACCTGCATCAGCATCAACAATCACTGTTTTCTGATGGTGGGTATAGATTGTTCCTACTTCCTGTAACCAAATACAAAACCAAGAGATGCAAAGCAAGAATTATTCAGAAATTAATGTGTATACACTATACAGACAAAGAAACTATATGCAACTGCTGAGTCTCTCCTGGAGTACACAGCACATGCTAACATAAATCCAAGCTTTGTGTATGTGCCTATAGTTTCAAAGAACAGATAAGAATTCTGGGACCAGTGAAAAAGAAAACCTGTAAGCAGATTTTAGCATGAAAACAAAATGCACAGTGGCATATATCATTTCACATCAATAAAATAAGCTTAAATCTCCCATATGAAATGTTGATATTTCTGAATAATACTATCAACATGTCAAGAAACCTCAAAGGGAAAAGTCTTCCTAGTCTTCCAAAAACTTTAAGAGTAACTTTTATGCCTGGAATAGATCAAGACCATCAAGTTCTCCTGTGTTCATTTGAATTTCTTAATTATCTAGTATTGTAGTTATGGAATTTCAACCACATTAAGCTAAAAGGTGCAAACAAACAAGAACATTCTGTCAAACCTGTTTCTTGACCCAGCTACTCTTTCCAGCTGATCGAGGGCAAAGTAGCACTTGGACTGAAGAATGCTTGAAGAAACGGCGAGTTTCCTCATCATTGGTTTGCATGATTCCATCCTACATATTACGCAGTATCAACATCTAGTGAAATATGAAATGACAAATGGATAGCCAATGGAGAAACAAAATATTAATCTTCTAGAGTATTAATTGAAGTAAGATACAGATCAGCCAAATGAAGCATAAGCCTTTGTGCATAGAGGAAACAAAATGATCAGTATGAATGACAGAGAATGAAGGGATATAGGCTGCAAAATGAAATCAATTTTATATGCACTTCACTTTGGGTCGCTTCTGCTATGACATTATCAAAAATTAGCCAACTGCTTCACCTTTATCATGTTTGCCAAAGACAAAGCCAACAAGAAAGCATGGAATATATGGCATTTGAAAACCTACAGGAATGCTTTCCCATGGCTAAAAGTAGTGATCATCATCATTACATTCTAAGGGATATATCAGAAATGCAACGGCGACCAAATATAACTTAATTGTTCAACAAAAGCATAGAAATCAGAGCAACTATATCTGTGTAAAGATAATATAACATTGACACTTGAACCAAAAGTATGTTACAGTGCAGGAAAATCACAGAAGGAAATATATTCAATCTTCTAAGGGCATACCGTTTTATATCCCATAATGCTGGTAGAAGTTGGATCATCCCAAACAAGAAGCAGCACTCTCACACCTTCCTGCGACTTGTTCTTAAGAAGATCACCTAACATGCAATCTGTTCTACCATCCCGGAGCAACCTAACTTTGTGATACACTGACCACCCCACAATGTATATCAAACGACGAGCCTGACTTATTGCATCAAACATGTCTTGCCAACAACTGCCATGCTCATACTCAACATTGTCGTCAAGCTTGATACTCGGAAGGCAACCATCAGGCACATGAGCATCTTGATATAGAGTAACCTTACCGCCTCTCCTAACAGGAAAATAAGTACCAGGAACCCCTTGATGATCAGGATCCAAACCTACCCCATTCATATTAAAGGTCAATTTCTCAATAGGGATATACTGAATCGACAAACTCAAAGCAGCTCCAGGCTTACAAGGCTTCCCATTGGAACCAAGAATCGGATAAGTCCCCTCAACTTTCATGCCGGAATATATCTGCTCAACTGGGATTGCCACAACACCTATGAGCTGTGAACCCACAACATCACTATCTTTCACAACAAAATGCACTTGTGAAGCATAATGCGCAACCGGAACATCAAAATACTGCTCCCAAACAGGATTCTCACTATTACTAATCACAAAGGTCCTCCCAACCACCGCACGTGCAACTGAAACCGTCACATACGGATCACTAGTGATCTTGTTGCTGCCAGTCCCAGGCAATTTAGCAACAATATCCCCCAGAGTCTTGTGAAACGCATCCATGTTAGGAAGGTTCTTGGCCTCTTTGACCAATATAACCAAGTTCCCATGAAGCAGCTGAAGCTTCAGAGATATACTACCTGTCCTAAACGGCACAACTTGCTGACCCTGAATATGGCCTGAGCCTCCAAACGACAAGGATTCAGTATAACCATGACTAGACATTGCAGCAAAACTGGATTGGATATGATCAATCTGGACTCTTTTATCAAACAGAAACTAAAGTTGGGTTCTTTCTAAATACCCAACTCACCAAAACCCCAAGGATTCAATAAAAATGTGATGGGTATTGAAAAAGTAAAAGAGGGTAGGCTAGAAACAGTGAAAATAAGAATGAAGTCGTCGCCTTTGAATTTGGGATGAGAAGGAAGAACAAGAAGAATATGATGATGAAGAAAAAGGAGCAGACTTTGGCATTGTTAAAGGGTAACCAGGAATATTCAAAGCGAAATTAGACGAATATGAACAATTAAATAAAATGGCGTTGAAAGTGAATGAGGGTGTACTTGGAAAGTTCCACGAGTTGCAGACTTCGGGTGGGTTTGGTTTGATGTGTGTGGTTTTCTTCTGAGTCAAAAATGGGTCCAAGGAGCCGGCAGAGTTCCGCTGTCATTTCCAAAGAGGAAGGAGGCAACTATATAAATTATAAGGCGGGTGTTCTGGAAGTTGGGTTCAATCTTGCCTAATTTGGGCTCCTAATCTAAGCCCATAGATGTTTAGTAGACCACTAGGAACAAGTTTTATAACCAGAAAAATTCACCAACGGTCCCTAAATTATTGTGCCAAGGTCAATGTGATACCCGAAATTTAAAAAGTATCAATGTGATACCCAAACATTGATTTTGACATCAACGAGATACTTCCGTCTAATTTCTGTGACTGAGCTGTTAATTTGCTAACGTATCAACACATTGGTCCCAAAACAAAAGGACAAAATGGACTTTTTAGCCAGAAGTCAAATCTCACAGAAAAATTAATTGAAAAAATAAAACTCAAATACTACAACTCCAAATTGGTTCTCTCTATCGAAAAAAAAAACTCCAAATTGATTCTTCATCCTACCTTTTCCGGATCAAAGTCAGAGGAGTATTAAAATATTTTGGATCCCCAAATTTTGCCAATGATTTTCCATATTGAGTGACTTGCTGCAATGTACCAGTGGTGAAAAGAATAGCTATGCTGTAAGGCTAGTATGGGATTAGAGTTAGACGTGACTGTTTTTTTCTTTTCTTTTCTGAAGATGAGTAGTCTCAAACTCATTCAAACAAGGCAAGTATTGGACTAGAATTCGAATGGGCAGAAACTTATCAGAGAGATTATTTGAATCGAATTCGGAGAAGAATGAAGCAGCAATCCAAGGACTCATTCGAAGCCGCATTCGAGGAGGAAGACGATCGACTGGTCGCTCTCGAACATGCAAAGCGCGTCGCCAAATTGCTTGAGCCACCAAAACCAAATTCTCTCTTCTTCGCCTCTTTCTCATCAATAATCTCGGAATTGTAAAGCTTTCAGATGCCACAAATCTGGGTGTCCAATCACTTGTGGACATAGTTGGGTTGGTGACCGATTTTTTTTCCTGGGTTTTTGGTACTTGCTGGATAGTTGGATCTGTACTGTAATGCTTGTTGAGAAGAGCAAGAAGCACAAGAGGAAGGAGAAGACCGCATCTGAGGGTTCTGGTTGTAATCGGCGGTAGTCAGGATTCGTTTGAGAGAATAAGAACAAAGAGAAGCCAAGTGTGCAGATGTAAATGTCTGTTTCTGGCAAGGTTGTAGCTGTACATGAAGAACAAGAACAAGAACAAAAAAAAAAAAAATGAAAGAAGGGTAAATTGGTTAATTAACTTTTTTTTTGTCTTTATATGTCTGTGTCGTCAGCAAATTGACGGTCCGTCGTAAAATATTGACGGATGTATCTTGTTGGTATCACTTTGATACTTTTAAAAATTCAGATATTAAATTGGCCTTGACATAATAATT
Source organism: Fragaria vesca subsp. vesca (assembly GCF_000184155.1). Taxonomy (NCBI): domain Eukaryota; kingdom Viridiplantae; phylum Streptophyta; class Magnoliopsida; order Rosales; family Rosaceae; genus Fragaria; species Fragaria vesca. The sequence continues at coordinate 779,140 of NC_020495.1, read as the reverse complement.
TAGAGACCGTTAATGAATTTTTCTCTTTTATAATTAGTTCTGCCGATGAAAGTAACAATGCATTTCTTTCAAAGGCAAAGAAATATTACGCTATGATCGGCCTAGAAGTTAGAACATGTCTAGAAAGTACAGTCCCAAAATGTAGTTTTACTTTTGTTGCTGGCTATCCATCTCAGAATTGTTAGTTCTGCTAACAGAATCGAGTGTGAAGTCTTCATTCTCAAGGGGGTGTGAATGTGATCATACTCAAATTATATGAATAATACAAATTGATATCATGTTCTTATGCGTTCCATATCACATCCCACTAGAGGCGGCCTTGAGATACTTAGATCCACTATGTCTTTGTGAGATGCGTAAAGGAGAGCATGATATGAATCATATGATGTAATACGACATAAAATTTGAAAGATGCATCTAATTGGTTAACTTGAACTTTCTACCTTAACTTTTAGGCGCAAAGTTACGTCTAATAATGGGTTAGATTGAAAAACTATACTTGACTAGATTAGACTAGATTTCTAGAATTGACATTGAAAACAGTAATACAAAGCCTTCTTCAAAGTAACAAGAACAAACTGATTCTAAACGTCATTGATGACAAATGATTGTTTGAAATTTAAAAAAAAAAAATTGTTCAAGAAAAAGAGGCAACAGCAAGATCATGATTCATGACCTTTCTGTAATCCTAAGTGCTCAAGGCTAATGCAAAGAAAACGTCTTCAACATTCTTGTTGGTCTCTGCACTGGTTTCCAAGAACATGATTTCATATATATCCGCAAGAGTTTGACCTCTACGTCTCCGCACTGCTCTTTTGCTCTCATCATCCATGTCCGCCTTGTTCCCCACCAGTATCTTCTTCACATTTTTCGGAAAATTATGCATGTATTTAAGAATATGCTCGAATGATAACTCATTGGTCACATCATACATCAACAAAATACCATCAGCGGTAGCAAGTTCTGGTAATTCGTTGCCCAACTCAATTGTTTTCACTCCAAGTTCTATCCCTGCTATAGGTATATCCGAGAATCGAAGAAGAAGGTTGGTCTTCCCAACACCTTTGTCACCGACGATGAGGAGCTTCTTGAACGGGTGGTTGGGTGGTACTGCCATTAGTATTGTAAGGGAATGAAAGCTAGTAAGAGAAAGATGATGCACTACTCTCGGGTGAGCAACTAATGGATTGAATCAACTAAAAGCAAAGAGAAAATAGAATGAAATATAGAATCTAAGGTGTGTGCCGCTCTTATATATATAAGCATCAATCCTTGAACTATATGGAAAGAAGTATTAATCCTAACTAGACTTGGAAAAGACTTTTAACCATTTCTAAAACTTATTACCGAATCCTACTAATACTTGGAAAATGCTCGTCTCCTATTCGTGAAAGGAAAAAGCATTTCCTACTCCTAATAATTGTAGAACATCCGATGCCTATATAAAAACACTCCTTCCATTTTAGGCTCTGCAATTCTTCCCTGATTCTTCAAGATGCCGTCTTCAAATTTCGACTTCCTTTTCCACATCTTCATCTCTGACGTCGCCGGCAATAAAGACTCCACCACCCCAGAATCCAGTCGGAAAAGGAAACTCCGAGACGATCATCAAATGAGCGTCTCGTTTATGTGGAACGTTTTCAGAAAGTGCTACTGCTCCGACGACCGATCAAGGCGGGTCGTCAACCTCGATTTCCTAACGGCCGAGTTTAAAGATCTCAAGTACCAGCTGTTCACCTTCGTCGACGAGGACGACATCGGCGTCATCGATCAGATGATCACCAAAATTGGCCGTCCACTTTACGGTGGCGCCAAGTTTGAGGAGGTTAACGAGATGGTGCACCAGGTACGACAAGCCGTTGTTAAAGCTTTCCGAACCGGACCTCGCCGGGAGAAGCTTGACGTCATGGTCACTGTCCAGAACCAAGTCGGAATGCCGGTTGATGAATATGAAGAAGTTCTCCGAGACTTGTAATGTTAAGGGTTAAATAGTGATCACAAATTCACAATTAGAGTTTAAGTGGTTTTAGTTTTACCTTAAATTGTACAAAATTACAAGGATGATTGAAAGAAGGAAAGTTACTAAACTTCGATCAGAATCAGATTGTGAGATTTTCTTGCATGGCTCTGAATGATATCCCTCTCCCACTAATACTAGTGATCCCTAGACTCTTCCCTATGTCGCCGAGACTCCCCAATATGTAGCCACCAATGTCTGGAAATGCTGCACACCCCGGAAGAGGCTCCACCTTTCCAGTTGGACTAACTTCAACCGGATATTTCAGGAGGTGACCCTTCATGTCTGTGACTTCATCGGCTATGTATTGACTCCAGTTCTGCTCACTCAAAGTCCTTACTCTTTGGACACATTCAAGACTCTCTGGCTGCTTGAAACATTCTTCAACAAGTCCTATATGCTCTGCCCACAGTGACATTCTATATCCATATACCTGCAATCACACATGGGTTACCAATTTACTTTCGTACACAATCCATAAAATTGTATGCTCTAAGCGTCTAACAGTCTATATTGGTTGAAGTTCTAAGAATGGATTATCATTTCATCATGTGCAAGATACTTCTATGAGTTCTATCGGCTTCAAAGACACACACACACACGCACACACACAGTTTTCACATATTACCTTTCCATGTGGACTTGAGAGTTTTCTTGCCCAAGTATGATGAGGCTGATAAGCCCCCATTGCTATTTCAGTATCTCGGGGACCTTCCATGGATCGCTGATTGATATTTGCAGATCCAATTATGACATATTCATCATCCACTATCATTCCTTTAGAATGAACATAGATCATAAAGCGCCGACTCTTCTGAGAAAGTGTCTAGATAACCACAGAAACAATTGAAGTATATTAGAAAACATAGTTTCTGGAATAGAGGAAAATATCTGCTTAACAGAATGCAATTAATGGAACATACATAAGGAGTGTTTGCTTCACTTAGATTACTTGCAGCAGAATTGTTTTCTCCATTCTCACGATTCCCCAGGCAAAAGAAATTCAGATAGTCTTGTGGACAGTACGTGTTTTCATGTCCAACATCTTTTAAAGCCTTGTAAATCATTTCATACATCATTTGCATTGTTTTATGCTGCACAAAGGTTAACATCCGGTGAAAATATGCACCCCATAAGGTCATGTTTGTGTTACAGCATTGGTGTTAGACGACAATCAAACTGAATTATGATCCATACCAATTGTTAGAAGATAATTTGTTGTACTTATGATAAGTTGAACTAAATTTGGATTTGACACATGCTTCATAAGGAGAAAAGAGATACAGCTAGCTCCAAAAGAGGAGGTTCATCGTAGCATCTGCAGAAACTAGCAAACAGGCCTACAGTAATAACAGATATAAATTGTAACTATTTACCTGCCAAAGGAGAATTCGTTGAATAGGAACGCTTGTAGGATCACCTTCTGGCCACATGGGTATAACAATATACACAGAAAACTTCTCATTTGCTTTGATTTTATTCACGATTTTCAGAGCAATTTCCATTGGTATCAAGTTGTTTGCACCTGCAGATAAAGGCATTATACGCATTATTGCTGATATCTCTAGGATGATAGAAGCATAGTTTATACAAGTTTAATACAGTTACTTGTCTCTTTGTGCCTTCTTGAAACACTTCAACCAAGATGGGCACAAGGTAAAAACATTAGCAAAATCTTTAGTTGGTGCTCAATGTAGAAGATACCACATCCTGATCCTGAATATACTAACCAATCGTAATACTCTTGAGTCTAATAAAACCAAACATTCATCATCTAATCAACAAATACCCATCTGACTTCATGCTTTCGCATTTGTGATTACAATATAAAGCTGACTCTGAATATGACTCAGTTTATGAAGTAACCGGATGAGCATCATATTAATGACACGAATGAAACGAGAAAGGGAACATTGACAGACGTAATGAACCATCTCTAGTTCATTTCCCAAAATGCTGCTGCGAAGGTTAGAGTTCTTACCTAAATTATTGTATGAGTTCCAATTATATGATGATCCAAGAAAGTACTGGTTCTCTATGTAAATAAAATGTTGAGCTGCACGGATTGCTTTCACATAAGCTGCATGTATACTCATGTCTATCAGCACATTTTTCCCACAAACCAGGTTCTGTTATGGCAGAGAGAGAGAGAGAGAGAGAGAGAGAGAGAGAGAGAGAGAGTTGGTGATCTATTAGCAATTCAGCACAAAGTATGTGGTATAACTTATCAAAGTGCAAAGTTAGAAAACAAAGTTTCTCTTACCATGCTTGTCGCATCTTTGGGGTCTTCGGGAAATCCCTTCGCTGAATTAGAATCAATTGAGCGGAAAACCTACAATATTGTTCATGAAATGGTCAACAAATAACTATGCATATAGATTCAAGAAAAAACAAGGATATTAGCTGATTGACAGAATGACATCGAACATACCTGAACATCCCAAGCTTCTATATCATCCTCACTCAAGCGAGACACCTCTGTCATCCCAATAAGTTCAGGAATTTTCTCAATCTTAAGTAATGCATCATCAACATCACCATCTTCTTGTGTTTCTAGTTTATGAAGCCCTCGTGCTTTCAGCTTTTGAAGCCCTCGTTCCTTCAGTTTATGAAGACCATGTGGTTTTGAAGCCATCCCCCAACGCTGCTCAAAGTTGGTGAGGATGTCATAAGCAGCTGGACCATCAATTTTACTGTGCAAATCATGCCATGGCTCCCTTGGACACCCAATAACAGGCTTCTGTTTATGAATAGAAAACAAGGGGATTACAAGGTGAAAATGAAGAAAAGATATCCTTGTGATAATATTTGTTACTGTAGAAATCCAACATCAAGGTCATCACTTATACTTTCGTGAGAAATCTGCTGATAAAATAGCAAAATTGTACTAGATGCTTCATATAGGATCGTAAAAGTGTGGTAAACACTTGAGAAAGATTGGCCAGTGCTTAGGTATTCTAAATTATCAACACTGTATTATAAATATATTAGGCATCTAATCCTGGACACTGCTTAGGTATTGTGTGGTTTTCAAACAGAACATTTTATAGCACTTAGTAGAGTAATGCATGAGCCTTGTCTAATTAGACTGCATAACCCAGAAGAGTACACTTCTCAGGTAAAGAACAGCAAATATATGTACTACAGCATGGTAGAAACTGAATACAATGGTTACCGAGAAAGTAGGGTTATGATTGTCATCCTTGTGCACTGTTTGTAACGTCCTAAAGATAGGATGCTCTGGAGTATCATAACGTCCCCGACATAAATCGAGACCTCCAACAAATGCGATGATCTTTCTCTTAGAATGACCAGCATCAGTATCCACAAGCACAGTTTTCTGATGATGGGTATAGATTATTCCAGCTTCCTATAACCAAATACAAATATCAGAAGGTTCAAAGCAAGAACTAGTTAGAAAATTATGCATGAGAAGAGAACAAATGACTTTCTTTTGATGTTAACAGCACAGGACAAGATAAACCAGATATGTCCCAGAAGTATAACGGTGAACAAGGACATGTAAAAAAGAGACATTCTTTGCACACATTAGCCAGAAAACATTTAACATAGTGGCACATTACTACACAGACCATTCAACCTACACTTAAAGTTGGTCAGTTGTCAGCCATATGAAATGTTAGTTCTTATTTCTTGTAAATAGATTTCAGCACCACACTGTAAAAAGTTTGTAAAGAAAGAAAGGCAAACAAGGAAAGACATTCTACCAAACCTGCTTTTTGGCCCAGGTACCCTCTCCAGCAGATCGAGGGCAAAGAAGCACTTGGACTGAAGAGTTTTTGAAGAAACGTCGAAGTTCCTCATCATCTGTTTTCATGAGCCCTCCCTACACATCATAGAATAATATCTGGTGAAATAAGATATATTGAATGCTGATTTGAGTAGTGATGAGTAATTCAGTGACAAACGAACACTGGAACTGATAAAGAAAGGATAAATCTTGTCAGTTCAGCCAAAAACATAGCCTTTGTATCACATTCATTACTAAGGAAAATAATAGGGGAAGAAAATACCAATTAGATAATCAAAAATAGCTTTTCCATAGCTACAAGTACCAATCAGTACTGGTTCACCCGATGACAACTTATCAGATAGGCAAAGGCATTTATGATTTGAGAGACTTAACAATGACAGATAGTAACTTGTACAATCAAGTACTTAATATACAAAAATCACCTTAAGCTTTACCTTTATAGATCCCATAATATCCCTTGAAGTTGGATCATCCCATACAAGCAGCAGCACTCTCACACCTTCCTGTGACTTGTTCTTAAGAAGATCCCCTAATGTGCAATTTGATGCACCATGATTATCCCGAACCAAAGTAACTTTGTGGTACAATGACCACCCAGTAATGTATATCAAGCGACGCGCCTGATTTATTGCATCAAATATGTCTTGCCAACAATTTCCATGCTTATACTCAAGACCACCATCAAGCTCAAACTTGGGAAGGCAACCATCAGGAACATGAGCATCTTGATACAGAGTTACTTTACCACCTCTCCTAAGAGGAAAGTAAGTACCAGGGACCCCTTGATGATCAGGATCTGAACCTATCCCACGATTATAAAAGGTCAACTTTTCAAATGAGGTATACTGAATTGATAAGCTCAAAACAACTCCAGGCATACAGATATGACCGGTGGAGTTAAGAATAGGGAAGGTTCCCTCAATTTTAAAACCAGCGTATAACTCTTCAACTGGGATACCCACAGAACCTATGATCTGAGATCCCACCATATCATTATGCTTCACAACAAAATGCACTTCTGAAGCATAGTGCGCGACCGGAACATCAAAATGCTGCTTCCAAACCGGGTTCTGATTATTACTAATCACAAAGGTCCTCCCAACTACAGCACCTGACAGTGCAATTGTAACATAGGGAGCACTGGTTGTTGTTTTGCTACTTCTCCCAGGCACTTTCGCAATGACACGCCCCATATGCTTATGCAAACCCTCCATGGCAGGAAGGTTCTTGGCCTCATTGACACATATAACTAGGGCCCCATGTAGCAAAAGCTTCAATGCACCACTCTCAAATGGCACAACTTGTTGCCCCTGCGCATGGCCTGAGCCTCCAAATGACAGCGATTCCTTATAACCCAGATTGGCCATCAAAGAATACCTCTAACCTCTTCAAAGAAGTTGAACTAATACTAGATTTGCAAACAAATCTCAATGAAATTCAATTTCAACACTAACCCGAAATCCAATAAAGGCCCAAACTTTCGGGGTATGTGCAAAAACCCAGTTCACATAGACCCCAAAATGTCCTGTTGCTCAACACTGAAGCAAGTAAAGCTATCAAATGGGTGGTACACAGATATGGTGGAGTTCTGGAAAACCAGAGAGAGTTGGCCAAAACTGAAATGATAGGCACCAAACATGTAATGGGTGTTGACAATGCAGAAGATGCTAAGCTTGAGACCATTAATATAATTAAAGGAATCCAAAGAACAACACTTGAGCTGTCAGAGTGGACTAGCAATGGAACACGAAGACGAAGACCCAGAAGCAGCATTGTTCAATTAACAGACACAAAACAAGTGGGAGTAGTTGAAATGAATAGCATGCAAAACAAGGTACAACTAGGCAAGTTGCTTATATCTATAATCTCCTTTCGATCGAAGAATGGAAACCCCAGAATGGACCAAGTCTTCTGTACCAAATGAGCAAGAGGAAGACGAAGACTTAGGCGCGTGGTTATCAGTATGAGGAGAAAACAAGAAATTTGGGCTGGACGAAATTTGGGCGCGTGGTTATCTGTATAATTTTCGCGAAAGATAAGCGAATCGAGCTTTTAGTGGGCTAGGCCGAGCTGGAAGATCCCACCTTAAGAAGGAAAGAAAAAGAAAAAGAAACTCACGATTCAATGATTATTACAATAAAACATCTTCAATACACGACTGACATATTTCTACACACATATATGAATAGTTAAGAAGTTAAGATTAGAAAACATAATATAAAAACATAGGAGGTCAAATATATGAACAAAGGTAAAAGAAATGAACAAAATCACATGATAGAGCAGGTGGTGACATTTTCTCTCTTCTTCCATGGGAATGGTAATTCCCACGGCACAAACCTTCTGATCCCTAGAATGTTCCTTATGTCGCCGGGACTCCCCAATATGTATCCATTGACGTCTGGAAAGTCTGTACACCCGGAAAGAGCCATCACATTTCCGAATTGATCAACTTCAATAGGATATCTCAGGAGGTGACGACCGTTCATGTCCGTCACTTCATCAGCTACGTATTGGCTCCAGTTCTGCTCACTCAGAGTCCTTACCCTTCGGACACAGTCAAGACTCTCTGGCTGCTTGAAACATTCTTCAACAAGTCCTATGTGCTCTTGCCACAGTGACATTCTATATCCATATACCTGCAATCAGACATTTCAAGCAAATTCAAATTAACATATTGGTTAAAATTCTTCTCAAGGGTATATCATTTGATCGATTTACCTTTCCCCGTGGACGTGAGAGCTTTCTTGCCCAAGTATGATGAGGCTGATATGCTCCCATTGCTATTTCAGTATCTCGGGTACCTTCCATGGATCGCTGATCGATATTTGCAGATCCAATTATGACATATTCATCGTCCACTATCATTCACAACGAGAAAAAAAAAAAAGGCCACGATGCTCCGATCTTTGCGGAGCGGTTTGGCAATACGAGTCTGGATTGGGTTTCGCCGATCTGGAATTGAGTTGAGTCTTTGCAAGGAAGCTAGGTCGTCAGAAACAACGACGGCAGATGGACGGGGACGCCGGGCTGCGGTGGTTCAACGGATAAGTTTGGGTTCCAAATTGATTAAGGTTGTTCGCGGCTCGAGCTGTGGTGTTGGCGTTTGTTGGGCAGGAGGGAGGTGGCTTGGGAGGTGGTCGTTGGCGAAGTCAATTTCCTTCGTTGGGAGGTTAACTTTTACCTAGGTTTGGGCTCGGATTCGGGCCGGGTCTTCAAGCTTGGGTTTGGGCTCAAATCTAAGACTGGTCAAGATTGGGCTTAGGTTGATGGTCCTGGGTTCCAAGCTAAGAAGGCTAATTTTGCAGCTAGGTTGATGGCTCGCCCTAATGCTAAGGGTAGGGGCATCACTTAGGCCTCGGGCGTCTATGCCTGAGCATCAGATGTACTTTTTTTGTTTAATTCTTAAGTTTGTTAGGTATATATCAATTGAGGTCTTAAGCAGCTAATATTATGTTCTATGGAATTAGGTAATAAAATTTTTATCATTTTCTTTTGAGCCTATGTGTAATTAGTAAAAGTACATGTTTTGGTGCTTGTAAACCTCCCTTAACACTGTGGAGAATGGCATTTTGATGTACTGTCTTTTGGTCATTGGTTAAGCAATATAGGTTATCCTTTTCAAAAAGAAAAAGAAAAAAAAAAGAAATGTTCTTCTGGTGTACCCTCTTTGCTCTAGTTTGGGTTTTTTTTTTTTTTTCCGTAGTGTTCTCTCTAGTTTAGAGTCCTGTTGTTCAAATTGCTGTGTCATTGTGTCAAACCCCAAGTTACTTTTTTAAATACCCTCTTAATCAAAAGTTTCCAACATAAAGATTGCAGGCCAATGCAAGACTAAGAGATAATAATAGCATTCATACAGCTAACTGAGTAATCTTGTTCTGGGACTACTGAACATCTCTTTTTTCCTAGTGCAGCAGCAGCTCTCTTATAGCTGATTATGCATTTCCTTCCACCTGACAAGTCATTTTGAAATGAAAAGAAGTAAATAAGTCACCAATTTAATTAGGAGGTGTTTCATCAATGTTTACACTTCAATACTTCACTTCTCTGACTGGAAATAGAGTATTAGACAATGCTTAAATGACTGGAAAGACATTTGGGATTGCTGGAGAAACGACTCAGAAGAGGAAGAAAAAGACTCAGGAACAGAAAAAAATAAATAAATAAATAAATGTTTGAAATTTATGACAACACGTACCTTTTCACTAGAGAACTCAAATGGTGTTGATCATTGAAGTGAATTTGCTTCTTACTGAAGTGGAAGTTTGCATAATATGAAAACTTGATGCAGTTCTCCACGTACAAGTATTCCAATGAAGGGCACCGACACCGAGTTTCAATATTACCACTTTCAGTGCAGAACCTTGTGAGCACCGGAAGATCAATCAAAGCTAATCTCTTCAACGCCGGAAGTGTAATCTCGCTGTTCAAGCTATTGCTTGCTTCAATGACTCTGTCCAAGCGAGGACACTGCTCTATGCAAAGGTCTTCCAACTGAAAAAGACATTTAGCAACGTCTATTGTGAAGAGGCTTTTCAGTTCCTTGCACTCGCAGATTGCCAAAACTTTTAGATTCTGGAAGATTGCATGCGGAGCAGGACCGTTGCATATTCTTACTAGTTCTTCTAGAGCACACAATCTCATCTCCCTCAATTTCCTCAAGAAAATCTTCTCTGAATCAACACCCCCTTCATCAGATCCAAAAACATATTTCATTCTGTCCAGATGTACACAAATGATTTTTTCCAGATTTTGTAATCTCGGCAACAATGTCAATGGTAAAAGTGCATTCACCAAGCTATGACATGTTTGCACTTTCAATAACTTGAGCTTGCGTAGGGACCCAGGTGGTAGCTCACCAACACACAACTCCTCGAGGGAATATAAGCAGTGCAGATGCAAATCTTCCAAGTTCTCAAATACCGGTTTATTTGAAACCCGTCTCATTGTGTTGATTATCTCTTTCAAGTTCTTATGGTGCCCGTTCACAGAGAGATATTTCAGCACAAATAATCTGCCATGGTCATATTCCCCAACAAGGTCATTCAAATCATCGCAATTTGTGTACTCTAGCCGCTCCACTTTCGCTGTCACAACGCTGATAAACCAATCCGGTAAGCTATTGATTGTTGTGTCAAGAGTCAAGGTTCTTGAAAAACCATCATATCGAGGGAGCAACACGTCCCTGCTGATGCATATATCAAATTCTACCCAATTCGGGTTGAAGTACTCAACACTTTGAGGCAAGCATGTAGCATCAGATATGTAAACTTCCAAAATGTTTAAATCCAGCAAACTAGTCAACTCATCAAAGTTAGCGTTGGTTTCTTCAGATGCATCCTCAATTTTACTTCCCCACTTCCCAAATTGAAACTTCATGTGCAGTTCTTCCAATCTACACAACTTCGATAACACTTTAGATGGGATTGTTTCAAGATATCTACCAGTGACGTCCAACTTCCTCAGACTGGTCAAATTTCCTATTTGTTTTGGTAAATTCTTAAGAGGAAGTTCTCTCATACTAAGAATCTCAAGTTTCTTAAGATTTCCTAAGACAGATATCTCACTTAAATTGCTGCAAAAATCCAAATTCAAAGCTTGGAGGCTGGTTAGGAAACTGAATGACTGAGGTAGTGACGAAATACTGGTGAAGCTAAGATCAAAGACCCTTAGCGCACTAGGACTTTGAAGAAAGGTTTCTGGAATGTCACATATACCAGCATTACTTTGTAGTAACAAAATTTGGAGCTTTGAACATACCAAATATTCAGGAAGCTTGTGAAGCTTGTTTCTCATTAGTGAGATTATTGAGTAGCCTTCATGAGTATCAATTGGACAATCCCAGTGCCAGGAATGGGTCCAAGTCAATCCTAAGAGTGCGAAATTGTTAGCCACAAATAAAATAGAATTTGTGATGGTTAAAAAAGGAAAAATAAATAAATAATAATAATAAAATCTAAAGGGCTGCAGTGGCATTACTGGCATACCTTGCGACCATACTGCCTCTGCGTCTGGCCACTCCTCTAGCTCACAACCAGCTTTTACTAAAAGCCCATCGCCTTCCTCGGACAATGCCAGATTTCGAATGTCATCGGTCGTCCTTACACATCCCTCCTTTGTACCCTCCAGAAGTAATCTAGAAGCTTTGAGGTACTTAACCACAGAATGTGCTCTATCTCTGGCTTCTTGCATTGAATCATATTGAAACAAACCTATTCCAATCCCATACTTGAGCAACTTCTCAATTGGGATATCATAATTTTCTGGGAATAAGCAGCATAGCAAGAAGCATGACTTGGCATCATCAGATTCCAGTGAGTGATATGTATCCTCCAATGAATGAAAAGAGCCCTTCTCAGCTTCAAGGTTGAAGGCTTGAGCTGCTTCATTCCATTCGTCCAAGCCTCCAAATTCCCTTGCAACTGCTTCATTCCATTCATCCCGGTATTTATCTCCAAGTGACCTTGCAGCTGCTTTTATTGCTCTTGGGAGACCTCTGCATTCTTGAGCTACCTTCCTCTCTTCATCATAGGAATTTGCAGATTCATCAAAAGACTTCCCCGAGGTCTCTTTGAGTAACTTCCAAGAATCTTCATCTGATAGAATATTGAGAGCGATCTGGGCATGACACCCCATAGAATGGCAGACGTTGCTGTTCCTTGTGATGATTACAACTTTAGAGTAACAGTTTTGAAGCTCATGGTGACCGGGAATTCCAATGCCTGAGAGTTCAAAACTCTCCCAAATGTCGTCCAAGATTATAAGCATCCTATCTCCTCTCTTGATCCCCTCCTTCAGGCCCAATGAATCTGCTAGCGTGCCTTGAATTTCTTGCAAGTCAGGGCTTTTGGATATGACAACCATAATCACACGATCAAAAAGCCCATCTTTCTCAGCTTGTGCACCAACATGTTTGACCATAGTCGTCTTTCCAACGCCAGCTACTCCATGCACCCCAAGGACAGTGACTTGATCATCTTTTAACACCTTCATGACCTCATCCATGACTTGCCCTGTCGCTTCAAATGTTCCAAAAGTTCTGGTGGGTGCTTGAAGTACTTTTTCCAACAAATGTTTCACAATGTCATCGATTAGTTCTACCTCCGTCCTACAAGGAAGAAGGGTTCAAAATAATCTTCATCCAAATAATAAATTGAAAGTACCAAGTATTGTAAACATATGCTTACGGAAAAGTGTTTGAATTCCACCCAGAGATTCCTGCCACTCCTTTTAATGCAGCTCTCCACTGGTTCGTCTTCTCAATGTCTTGTCTAGCTTCATGCTTGACGAAAGCTTCACCAAAACTGGTCTCTTTCTTTTGATATCGTACAACAGCGGGATCCAACTGATAAAAAATTGGGAGAATTGTGTCCTTACCCTCCATGCATTGAAAAATCTTTGTAAGTTCATCCAAACACCATGCAGAATCAGCATACTTCTCGGAAAACACAATAATCGCAAACCTTGATTCTTCGATTGCCCTTAGGAGATTTGAAGCAATAACAGTCCCTTTTTTCAGTTGCGCGTCATCCTTGAAAGTTTTAATCGCTCTGGTTTTTTGCAATTCACGGTATAAATAGGCGATAAAACCCTTTCGAGTATCTTCCCCCCTGAAACTCAAAAACACATCATACTTCACCCGATGATCTCCCACAGCTGGTGAAGGTGGAGACGTAGAGGGGACAGGTATCTCTTCTTCAAGATGATTTTCATCGGTGTTTTGTGTTTCGTGACCCAAATGGGTGACAAAACCCCTATGATTGTCCTCTCCCCTGGTATTCAAAAACTCATCATTTTTTTGCCCAATAACTGGTGATGTAGATGGGAGGGCTACCCCTTTTTCAAAGTGGTCTTCATCCCTGAATGTTCTACTTATTCCTGTGCTTTCCAATTCATGGTCTGAATGGGCTACAATACCCCTGCGAGCGTCTTCCATCCCGAAACCTGAAAGCACATCATTCTTCACAGGAGCTGGCTCAGGCTGGGGAGCTGGTAAGAGATGTGGATGATTTTAGGGTGGTGGTCAGGACACTGAAATACAACAAAATCTAAACGGATTCTCAATAACAGTCAAGCAACCAACAAATGTATTCACAGTGCTGGAAACAACCAAAATGTATAGTGATTTAAATGACGCTAACAAGTGAAGTGTCATCGAACTTAGAAGTCATAAGTGTTACTTGTGACATTTTACTCCTACATAGTTATGAGAGTTTAGGCTTCCTGTTGGAAAGTGTAGTAATAATAATTCTAGAAAAAGATTCTAGCTGGAGATACCTCCAACAAATCACCAAACAGAGAGACAGAGCTGATAATAACTTACAAGCCATGGACCGAACATCTCCTGTTGTTTCAAAATCTCCTGTCAACTCTGTAAACTGAACGTCAGAACTCCCCAATATGTAGCCGCCAACATCTGGAAATGCTGCGCATCCCGGAAGAGGCTCCACCTTGCCGGTTGGACTAACTTCAACCGGATATTTCAGGAGGTGACCCTTCATGTCTGTGACTTCATCGGCTATGTATTGACTCCAGTTCTGCTCACTCAAAGTCCTTACTCTTTGGACACATTCAAGACTCTCTGGCTGCTTGAAACATTTTTCAACAAGTCCTATATGCTCTGCCCACAGTGACATTCTATATCCATATACCTGCAATCACACATGGGTTACCAATTAACTTTCGTACACAATCCATAAAATTGTATGCTCTGGCGTCTAACAGTCTATATTGGTTGGAGTTCTAAGAATGAATTATCATTTCATCATGTGCAAGATACTTCTATGAGTTCTATCGGCTTCAAAGACACACACACACAGTTTTCACATGTTACCTTTCCATGTGGACTTGAGAGTTTTCTTGCCCAAGTATGATGAGGCTGATAAGCCCCCATTGCTATTTCAGTATCTCGGGTACCTTCCATGGATCGCTGATTGATATTTGCAGATCCAATTATGACATATTCATCGTCCACTATCATTCCTTTTGAATGAACATAAATCATAAAGCGCCGGTTCTTCCGAGTGAGTGCCTGGGTTACCAAAACCAGCACAATTTTTTTTTTAGTATATGGGATTCTAGATGAGAGAATACAAGATATCTACTGGAGACTTGAGATAAGTATGAGGGACTTACTTGAGGAGTGTTTGCTTCTTTTTTGTTTGCTTCATTTAATTTTTTTGCAGAAGAACTTTCTTCACCACTTGGTTTCTCACGATTACCGAGGCAAAAGAAATTCAAATAGTCTTGGGGACAATATCTATTGTGAAGTCCAGCCTCCAGTAGAGCCTTGTAAATCATTTCATACATCATTTGCATTGTTTTATGCTGCAGTAACAAAGCAAGACAACAGGTGAAAAACAAGCAGCAATAGGCTCATGAATTCTGTTTGACAGCACTACGTCTGAACAGTAATCATTCCAACATGTCAGAAACCAAAAGTGGATATTTTTAAAGATAAGTTGAATTAAGTTTGGAATCAGCAGATACTTTACTAGGACACCAAGAGCTTCATTTGTACAGTATTCATTCTCAAAAATTTTAATTGATAGGAATCAAGGCTTATTGAAATTGAAAGATGCAAAGCAGAAAATGTAAAACGCAGCAGAGAGCTTTGGACTACATCTTGTATTTCTGATTAATATGAACAGTGTACATCTCTTGCTATTTCTAGGGTAGGGATTAATAATCTGTGTTTAACATTTTGAATTCTGAAAAGTCTCAATTGAACAATAGTTCATTAAAATCTACAACCTGCATTATTTTATGGTAACTAGATTACCTGCCAAAAGAGAATTCGTTGAATAGGAGTGCTAGTAGGAACACCTTCCGGCCACATGGGGATAACAATATACACAGCAAACCTCTCATTTGCTTTAATTTTATTCACAATTTTGAGAGCAATTTCCATTGGTATTAAATTGTTTGCACCTGCACATAAAGGCATTATCACCATTATCAGTATGACGATAAATCAGTTGGAAAGACGATAAGATAGGATCTAACAAATAATGCAAATGACATTCGCAGACTATCTTCTTGTCATCAAGGATTTGTTATTGATCTCTTCTTAAAAAATTAAAGAGATTCACATTTTGGAGGTGGGTGGAAGCTACACTACTAGGGCCTCAGTATAATTTAGTTCCCAGAACGTTAAAAGGTCCTGTCAGTCTGGGAGATTCAATCACATTCAGCATATAACGCAACTACAAGACTGGAAAATAAGGAAAGTATACTGTGTGTTCCTACATCAGGAATACTGACATGTTTCCACCACTTTTATTTCCTTTGTCAGTCCCCTGCTACTAACGTTAAGAGTTCTCACCTAAATCATTGTACAAGGTCCAATTATATGATGATCCAAGGAAGTACTGGTTTTCTATGTAAATGAAATGTTGAGCAGTGCGGATTGCTTTGACATATGCGGCATGTATACTCATGTCTATCAAAACATTTTTCCCACACACCAGGTTCTGTTGCACGTAGGGAGACATAAACCATCAATGATATAAATTTGAAATTAGAGCATAGTGCACATTAGTTAAGAACTAAAGTTTCTCTTACCATGCTCGAAGCATCTTTTGGGTTTTCTGGAAATCCTCTCACAGAAGTGGAATCAATTGAACGAAAAACCTTCAATTGTTCAGAAACAGTCAACACTTTACCATACATATAATACTCATTAAACAACTCCGAAATAGCTGATTGTCATCCAGTATACCTGAGCGTCCCAAGCTTCTAGATCATCCTCACTCGGTTGAGGAAGATCTGCCATCCCCATAATTTCAGGGATCCTCTCAATCTTGAGTAATGCATCTTCATGTGCTTTTAGATTCTGAATCCCACGTGGGTTTGAAGCTTTTAACCAACGCTCCTGAAAATTGGCGAGGATATCGTATGCTGCTGGACCTTCAATTTTACTGTGCAAATCATGCCATGGCTGCCTTGGACAACCAACAACACGGTCCTGTTTGTGTTAAAAAGCAAACGGGCTAAAAGGTCAAACACGAAAACAATATAGATAATCATAATGGAGATCTAATCATCAAGGTTATCCCAATCTTTGTTATCAGCTACGAAACCAATATCAAAACTAAAGTAGATCTGTAGAATCACAAAACTATGAGATATATTTAAGAAAGATTCGCCAATGGTCGGTGTAACCCCCTAAATCCTAGAGCTATTATCATCCATTTTTGTGAATATATCTGATCATGTCCTCATTTGTGAATAGCCAAGTCAATCAATTACAAGTTAAGGTTAGCATTTAAACCAGGTACATGCTTAGTTGCTTTATGTTCAACAAATAACATTTTCTAGCCACCATTCCTGGCCAGTAACAAATGAGTCTTATCACATAAGATGGCTTAAACAAGAGCATCCTACAACAAAGCAGAAATATATAAGATGCTTACCGAAAAAGTAGGGTTATGATTATCATCCATGTGGACTGTCTGTAAAGTCCTAAATATAGGATGCTCTGGAGTATCGTAGCGTCCCAGGCACAGATCCAGACCCCCAACAAATGCAATTATCTTTCTTCTAAACTGACCTGCATCAGCATCAACAATCACTGTTTTCTGATGGTGGGTATAGATTGTTCCTACTTCCTGTAACCAAATACAAAACCAAGAGATGCGAAGCAAGAATTATTCAGAAATTATATAAGTATACACTATACAGACAAAGAAACTATATGCAACCGCTGAGTCTCTCCTGGAGTACACAGCACATGCAAACATAAATCAAAGATTTGTGTATGTGCCTATAGTTTCAAAGAACAGATCAGAATTCTGGGACCAGTGAAAAAGAAAAACTTGTAAGCAGATTTTAGCATGAAAACAAAATGCACGGTGGCATATATCATTTCACATCAATAAAATAAGGTTAATTCTGCCATATGAAATGTTGATATTCTGAATAATACTATCAACATGTCAAGAGACCTCAAAGGGAAAACTCTTCCTAGTCCTCCAAATTTAAGAGTAACTTTTATGCCTGGAACAGATCAAGACCATCAAGATTCTCCTGTGTTGATTTGAATTTCTTTAATTTTCTAGTATTGTAGTTAGATAAGTAAATGACATTTCAACCACGTCAAGCTAAAAGGTACAAACAAACAAGAACAATTTGTCAAACCTGTTTCTTGACCCAGCTACCCTTTCCAGCTGATCGAGGGCAAAGTAGCACTTGGACTAAAGAATGCTTGAAGAAACGGCGAGTTTCCTCAACTTTGGTTTGCATGATTCCATCCTACATATTACGCAGTATCAACATCTAGTGAAATATGAAATGATAAATGAATAGCCAATGGAGAAACAAAATATTAGTCTTCTAGAGTATTAATTTAAGTAAAACACAGGATCAGGCAAATGAAGCATAAGCTTTTGTGCATAGAGGATAAAAATGATCAGTATGAATGACAGAGAATGAATATAGGCTGGAAAATAAAATCAAATTTGTATGCACTTCACTTTGGGTCGCTTCTGCTATGACATTATCAAAAATTAGCCAACTGCTTCACCTTTATCATGTTTGCCAAAAACAAAGCCAACAAGAAAGCATGGAATATATGGCATTTGAAAACCTACAGGAATGCTTTCCCATGGCTAAAAGTATTGATCATCATCATTACATTCTAAGAAAGGGATATATCAGATATGCAAAGGCGTTTTGAGAGCCCAACATCAGGCCAAATATAACTTAATTGTTCAACAAAAGCACAGAAATCAGAGCAACCATATCTGTGAAAAGATAATATAACATTGACACTTGAACCAAAAGTATGTTACAGTGCAGGAAAATCACACAAGGAAATATATTATATCTTCTAAGGGCTTACCGTTTTATATCCCATAATGCTGGTAGAAGTTGGATCCTCCCAAACAAGAAGCAGCACTCTCACACCTTCCTGCGACTTGATCTTAAGAAGATCACCTAACATGCAATCTGTTCTACCATCCCGGAGCAACCTAACTTTGTGGTACACTGACCATCCCACAATGTATATCAAATGACGAGCCTGACTTATTGCATCAAATATGTCTTGCCAACAACTCCCATGCTCATACTCAACATTGTCGTCAAGCTTGATACTCGGAAGGCAACCATCAGGCACATGAGCATCTTGATATAAAGTAACCTTACCGCCTCTCCTAACAGGAAAGTAAGTGCCAGGAACCCCTTGGTGATCAGGATCCAAACCTACCCCATTATTATGAAAGGTCAATTTCTCAATAGGGATATACTGAATCGACAAACTCAAAGCAGCTCCAGGCTTACAAGGCTTCCCATTGGAACCAAGAATCGGATAAGTCCCCTCAACTTTCATGCCGGAATATATCTGCTCAACTGGGATTGCCACAACACCTATGAGCTGTGAACCCACATCACTATCTTTCACAACAAAACGCACCTGTGAAGCATAATGCGCAACCAGAACATCAAAATGCTGCTCCCAAACAGGATTCTCACTATTACTAATCACAAAGGTCCTCCCAACCACAGCACCTGCAACTGAAACCGTCACATACGGATCACTAGTGATCTTGTTGCTGCCTGTCCCAGGCAATCTGGCAACAATATTTGCTAGAGTCTTGTGAAACGCATCCATGTTAGGAAGGTTCTTGGCCTCATTGACACATATAACCAGGGACCCATGTAGCAAAAGCTTCAATGCGCCACTCTCAAATGGCACAACTTGTTGCCCCTGCGCATGGCCTGAGCCTCCAAATGACAGCGATTCCTTATAACCCAGATTGGCCATCAGAGTATACCTCTCACCTCTTCAAAGAAGTTGAACTAAGAACAAAACTCTAGATACCAGACTACTAACTGTTAGACAGCCTCAATCTGATTCTCCTGTCTTAAAGTATTCATAGGCTGTTTTGATTCAGTGCTTTAAATGCATATCAATTTATATCTGCAGTAACTGTAGATTCAATATTAGCTTAATGGTAGCATGTAAACAGAAGTAGATATTCTATATATGTGTATACTTGCAAACAAATCTCAATGAAATTCAGTTTCAACACTAACCCGAAATCCAATAAAGGCCCAAACTTTCAGGGTATGTGCAAAAACCCAGTTCACATAGACCCCAAAATTTCCTGTTGCTCAACACTGAAGCAAGTAAAGCTGTCAAATGGGTGGTACACAGATATGGTGGAGTTCTGGAAAACCAGAGAGTTGGCCAAAACTGAAATGATAGGCACCAAACATGTAATGGGTGTTGAAAACGCAAAAGATGCTAACCTTGAGACCATTAATGAAAGGAATCCAAAGAACAACACTTGAGCTGTCAGAGTGGAGTAGCAATGGAACACGAAGACGAAGACCCAGAAGCAGTATTGTTAAATTAACAGACACAAAACAAGTGGGAGTAGTTGAAATGTAAAGTATGCGAAAAGAAGGTACAACTAGGCAAGTTGCTTATATCTATATTCTCCTTTTGATCGACGAATGGAAACCCCAGAATGATAAGAGGTCAAATATATTAATAAAGTTAAATGAAGTGAACAAAATCACATGATAGAGCAGGTGGTGACATTTTCTCCCATCCATGGGAATGATAATTCCCACGGCACAACCCTTTTGATCCCTAGACTGTTCCTTATGTCGCCGAGACTCCCCAATATGCCTCCATTGACGTCTGGAAAGTCTTTACACCCCGAAAGAGGCATCACATTTCCGAATTGATCAACTTCTATAGGATATCTCAGGAGGTGACGACCGCTCATGTCTATCACTTCATCAGCTACGTATTGGCTCCAGTTCTGCTCACTCAGATCCCTTACCATTCGGACACAGTCAAGACTCTCTGGCTGGTTGAAACATTCTTCAACAAGTCCTATGTGCTCTTGCCACAGTGACATTCTATATCCATATACCTGCAAGACATTTCAAGCAAATTCAAATTGATTTTGAGAGAAAGTGAATGCTCTAAGCCTCTAAAGGATTATATTGGTTAAAATTCTTCTCAAGGGTATATCATTTGATCGATTTACCTTTCCCCGTGGACGTGAGGGTTTTCTTGCCCAAGTATGATGAGGCTGATATGCTCCCATTGCTATTTCAGTATCTCGGGTACCTTCCATGGATCGCTGATTGATATTTGCAGATCCAATTATGACATATTCATCGTCCACTATCATTCCTTTAGAATGAACATAAATCATAAAGCGCCGGTTCTTCCGAGTGAGTGCCTGGGTTACCAAAACCAGCACAATATTTTTTTTTAGTATATGGGATTCTAGATGAGAGAAAATAAGATATCTACTGGAGACTTGAGATAAGTACGAGGGACTTACTTGAGGAGTGTTTGGTTCTTTTTTGTCTGCTTCATTTATTTTTTTTGCAGTAGAACTTTCTTCACCACTTGGTTTCTCACGATTACCGAGGCAAAAGAAATTCAAATAGTCTTGTGGACAATATCTATTGTGAAGTCCAGCCTCCAGTAGAGCCTTGTAAATCATTCCATACATCATTTGCATTGTTTTATGCTGCAGTAACAAATGAAATAATGAATAACACCAGGTGAACATATGCACCCCAAATAGCTTATATTGTGTTTGATAACAATCAAACTGAATAACAATCAATACAAATAGCTAGAAAATAAAGGGGACATATGTGATTGTTAGTTTGTAACTAGTTACCTGCCAAAGGAGAATTCGTTGTACAGGAACACTTGTAGGATCACCTTCTGGCCACATGGGGATAACAATATACACAGAAAACCTCTCTTCTGCTTTGATTTTATTTACTATCTTCAGAGCAATTTCCATCGGTATCAAATTGTTTACACCTGCAGATAAAGGCATGAGTATTAATGATGTGAGGCGTTCTAAAGAGGACGTCTACACAGTCCTTAAAGTGCGGATGTCCCTCTATTCGTCACCGTACGGCGCCGACGAGGGCGCGTCTCTACCCCAACGGAATTCAGTGGCGTCCTTGAACACTTTCCCTCTCAGACGAGTCCGCCAAATTCCATTTTTCCGACGAGATCACCAAAAACTTCATACAAAATCGATCTCGCCGAAAAAAGTGGAATTTAGCGAACTCACCGAGGAGGGAAAGTGGTCGGGGACACTGCTGGAGTCTGCTAGAGTGGAGGCGTGTCCTCGCCGGTGCCGTACGGTGGCGAACGAAGGGACGTCCGCACTTTAAGGACTGTGCTCCTCTGATCCGGACTGTATTGATGATATCTCTAGAACTATCAAAGCAAGTATAGTTTATAATTACCAGATAAGTGAACATTATTTATATTTACTATATACTAATATGCGTACAGCCATTATATTGTTCATAAACCCCCTATGAAAATGACAATTCTGTCCTTATTTTCATTATGATTACAGTCATGTCATCATTCTCTAAATTATATTTTTGCCCTCTGTTTTTGGCAATGACGATTTTACCCTCACTTACGTCATAATTACAGTCTTGTCATCACTCTCTGAATTACACTTTTACCCCCGTTTTTTAAAAATGATGATTTTACCCTCACGTCATAATTACAATATTGTCATTATCCTCTAAATTACAGTTTTACCTCCTGTTCGGGAATAACGCGAGCGGGGGCAGCAAAGTGCGGGTAAACCACCTAGTGAAACATATAAAACAAAGATTCAATAGTTTCATTGCAGAGTTCTCACCTTTTTTATAGTACTCGTCCCAATTATATGATGATCCAAGAAAGTACTGGTTCTCTATGTAAATAAAATGTTGAGCCGCACGGATTGCTTTCACATAAGCTGCCTGTATACTCATGTCTATCAGCACATTTTTTCCGCAAACCAGGTTCTGTCATAGATACGGTGACAAGTGTATAAAGTACGTGAGATCATTTATCAAAATGCAAACTGCAGAGTTAAAGACCGGCCAACTTCTTACCATTCTTTTAGCATCTTTTTGATCTTCTGGAAATCCTTTCACAGAACTTGAATCAATTGAACGGAAAACCTACAATTGTGTTAAAGTTGATGCTTTTAGTGTACGTTACTTTCCTTACCTTATGCCAGTTGCAATGCATATAAAATCAAGAACAAACATGGGACAATGGCTGAATGACTTCAAACATACCTGAACATCCCAAGCTTCTATATCATCCTCACTCAAGCAAGAAACCTCTGCCATCCCAATAATTTCAGGAATTTTCTCAATCTTGAGTAATGCATCATCATCTCCTCGTCTTCCTGGCTTTGGAGTCTTCCCCCAACGCTGCTCAAAATTGGTGAGGATGTCATAAGCAGCGGGACCTTCAATTTTACTGTGCAAATCATGCCATGGCTCCCTTGGACAATCAACAACGCGTTTCTGTATAAATATAGAAATAAGCCGGTTAAAAGGTGAGAATGAAAACAAGTTTACATGATTATATTTCGTAAGGTTGCCCTGTCTAATTAGACTGCCTAATTAACCAATAAGAGTACACCTCCCAGATAAAGAACAGCACATATATGTACAACAGCATAAGAAAATGAATACAATGGTTACCGAGAAAGTAGGGTTATGATAGTCATCCTTGTGCACTGTCTGTAATGTCCGGCAGATAGGATGCTCTGGAGTATCATAACGTCCCAGATACAAATCAAGACCTCCAACAAATGCAATGATCTTTCTCTTAGAATCACCAGCATCAGCATCCACAATCACAGTTTTCTGATGATGGGTGTAGATTAATCTAGCTTCCTATAAACAGATTAGAACTATTCAGAATATTGTTCACTGCACAATTGTATGAGAACTGTATGCATATCTTGACAAACTGTTTTTGGATCAAAATTCGTCATGAACTTTGGACATTCATTTCATTTACTTCTCTTTTCCCATATACACCACTAACACCAGGTTCATTAATATACTTCCATAATTCAGTTGGGTAAGTAAATAGAAATTTTCAGCATGACTATGATAAATATTAAGAAAAACGAGATCACAAACAAGCAAATGAAGAAAGGATATGCTATCCAACCATGTTTTTCCCCAAGCTTTGGATTGATGATCGAGGGCAAAGTAGAAATTGGACTGAAGAATCCTTAAAGAAACGTCGAGCGTCCTGATCACCGGTATGCATGACCCCTTCCTATGTACACATTACAGAGTCGATGAGTATCTGATGTGCATAGGCATTTTCAAGAACTTCAACATTGAGCTAATAATAAGTTGATCAGTAGATGCATCATTTAACCAAAATTATGATACACGTACTACAGAATATGATCGTATTTGTATACGTACAATCACCTTAGGCCTTAGGCCCGCCTTACCTTTTTGAATCTATTAGAAGTCGGATCATCCCACACAAGAAGCACAACTTTCACTCCTGGTTCCTGTGACTTGGTCTTGAGAAGATCACCTAATGTGGTATCTAAAGAACCATCAATATTCCGAAGCAATCTAACTTTGGGGTACAGTGACCACCCAGCTATGTATATCAAATGGCGGGCATCACGTATTGCATCATATATGTCTTGCCAACAATTTCCATGCTTATACTCAAGACCATTATCAAGCTCAAAATTGGGAAGGCAACGATCAGGAACATGAGCATCTTGATAAAGAGTAACCTTACCGCCTTTCCTAAGAGGAAAGTAAGTACCAGGGACCCCTTGATGATCAGGATCGGAACCTACTCCACGGTTATGAAAGGCCAGATTTTCAATCGAGGTGTACTGCATTGATAAGCTCAACACAGCTCCAGGCGTACAGCTTTTACCACTGGTGGCTTCAAGGATAGGGAAGGCTCCCTCAACTTTGATGTCAGAGAATAATTGTTGAGCTGAGATGCCTACAACACCTATGGTCCTAGAGCCGAAAACATCACTGTGTTTCACAACAAAATTCACTTGTGAAGCATAATGAGCCACAGCAACATCAAAATGCTGCTCCCACACAGGATTCTCGGTATCACTCGTCACAAAGGTCCTCCCAATTACAGCATCTGATATTGAAATCGTAACATATGGAGAGCTGATTATATTTTGGCGTCTCATCCCTGGCAACATGGCAATGGCACAGGCCACATACTTGCGAAAACTCAGCTTGTCAGGAAGGTATTTGGCCTCCTTGACCTGTATGGTTAGGGAGCCATGTAGCAAAACCGGTGTTTCACTCTGAAATGGAATAACTTCTTGACCCTGAGGCTGGTCTGGGCCTCCAAATGACAAGGAGTCATTGTACAAACGATTGGCCATCCCTATAACAATACTTCTCAGCTCACCTCTTGAAAGAATTGTAAGTAACAGAGAGAATTGGACAAATCTGAAATGATGGGTTTGAGCATGAACTAATTGGACACAAGAGAAAAAAACACTCTATTTCTCGTAGTTGACCATGACGAAGAAGAAGGCCAACATCAATCATTTTCAGTGATAAAAATTATGATTTTTTTTTTCTTTTCTAAAGGGCATGCTGTGGACTTGTTTAAAACAATGTAAAATCTGCAAATGATAAGCAACTACGCAAATTAATTAATAATCTTGGTTTGATTGAAGCAGACCAACAGTCGTCATCTATAGTAGGCAAGAGTTTTGTTGTTCGATTTTATTAACGTGGGTGGATTGAGATGGGAAGGAAAAGTCGCAGGTTGGTGGGTTTGTAGGAATAGATTAATTTCAGTTGATGCGACGAGAAGAAGGCAAAGCAATAGGCACGGGTCTTTTTAGAGAAAAATAAATAATTCATTAATTACGGGACAAGTCTAATTACAACACCCGTAAACACAAGAACGGAAAAACTACTAACAACAAAGAGTATAAATCTCTAACTCGATTAAGCGAGAAAAAATGAGAAGAAACCAACCGCTCGCTAATCTAGCAGGAAGGTTCTTGGCCTCATTGACACATATAACTAGGTACCCATGTAGCAAAAGCTTCAATGCGCCACTCTCAAATGGCACAACTTGTTGCCCCTGCGCATGGCCTGAGCCTCCAAATGACAGCGATTCCTTATAACCCAGATTGGCCACCAAAGAATACCTCTCACCTCTTCAAAGAAGTTGAACTAAGAACCAAACTCTAGATACCAGACTATTAACTGTTAGACAGCCTCAATATGATTCTCCTGTTTTAAAGTATTCATAGGCTGTTTTGATTCAGTGCTATAAATGCATATCAATTCATATCTGCAGTACCTGTAGATTCAATATTAGCTTAATGGTAGCATGTAAACAGGAGTAGATCTTCTATATATGTGTATACTTGCAAACAAATCTCAATGAAATTCAATTTCAACACTAACCCGAAATCCAATAAAGGCCCAAACTTTCAGGGTATGTGCAAAAACCCAGTTCACATAGACCCCAAAATTTCCTGTTGCTCAACACTGAAGCAAGTAAAGCTGTCAAATCACTCAAATGGGTGGTACATAGATATGGTGGAGTTCTGGAAAACCAGAGAGAGTTGGCCAAAACTGAAATGCTAGGCAACAAACATGTAATGGGTGTTGAAAATGCAAAAGATGCTAAACTTGAGACCATTAATATAATGAAAGGAATCCAAAGAACAACACTTGAGCTGTCAGAGTGGACTAGCAATGGAACACGAAGACGAAGACCCAGAAGCAGCATTGTTAAATTAACAGACACAAAACAAGTGGGAGTAGTTGAAATGCAAAGTATGCAAGAAGGAGGTACAACTAGGCAAGTTGTTTATATCTATAATCTCCTATTGATCGACGAATGGAAACCCCAGAATGAACCAAGTCTTCTGTTCCTAATGAGCAAGAGGAAGACGAAGACCTGAGCGCGTGGTTATCAGTATAATGGGTTAGGCGGGACGAAACATAAACAAACTGGGCTTTTAATGGGTTAGGCGGGAGCCCGTGTGTCTAGGCGGTCTGGGCTTTAGTTGCCTACGCGAGCTGGGGGGTCCCACCTTAAAGAAAAAGTTCGACCCTCCTTGCGTGTCTCTTTTTTCAGTTCTTGACCATGATGGCCTCCATGCTAGCTCTTCCTCGGCGACCTGGCCTTAGCCGGTGGCTCCTTGGCCGTCGGAACCCATCTCTGGCCAAGCTTTTGGTGCCAAGAAACATACTCGATCTGCTTGGTCTCTGTTTGCAAAGAACAGTTCTAAGTTCTAACTTCTCCTTTGTCCAATTTCACTTCTCTGGCTCAACATGAACAAACTCAATGCAATGATCATTACATAACTTTTTACTCGTTCAAAAAAGTAAACAACTTCATATGGGGTCTATAGGGTTTGGGTCTCAAAATACAATTTGAAGGAGGTAAGTTGAAATGTTCTATTCGACCAAAACAATGAAGAAAGAAGTTATCATATAAGCTTTTCAAAATAGAAAGCATCAATTCTGCCAATGACAATTCCAATGCCTCAATTGGTCAATTGGATCAGGTGGTGATGATGGCGCCTCGAAGTGATATTGACCTCCCGCTACTACTGATACTCAGACTCTTCAGTTTCAGGTCGCCGAGACTCCCCAATATTTTGCCACCGATGTCCGGAAATGTGTCACACTTCGGAAGAGACCCCACCGTGCCGGTTGGACCAACTTCAACCGGATACTTGAGGAGGTGACCCTTCATTTCTGTGACTTCCTCGGCCGCATATTGACTCCAGTTCTGGTCACCCAAGGACCTTACCCTTTGAACACATTCAAGACTCTCTGGCCGATCGAAACATTCTTCAACAAGTCCCAAATGCTCTGCCCACAGTGACATTCTGTATCCATATATCTGCAACCATACAATGATACACGTTATAGCCAATTTCTACATTACTTTGCATTCAAAATGACATTGCTAGCTGCTGTTGAACGCCATCTAGGATTAATTTCCCATCTAAATGCTCAGACAACCTAATATTAACCGGTTAAAGTTCTTCACGAATTGTATATTAGTCTCCAATTTTCTCTCAGCCTTTTTTCCTAATAGTATCAGGAATACTTTGCCTACCAAACAAAGTGCACTTGCAACCTCTAGCAATGTACATAGAGAAATAAAGTTTCGACTTGCTAGGCTTACCTTTCCGCGTGGACTTGAGAGTTTTCTAGACCACGTATGATGAGGCTGATAAGCGCCTATTGCTATTTCAGTATCTCGGAGACCTTCCATGGATCGCTGGTTGATATTTGCAGATCCCACTATAACATATTCATCATCCACTATCATTCCTTTAGAATGGACATATATCATGAATCGCCTACTATTCTGAGTGAGTACCTAGCAGGTTACGAAAGAAATTAACCATTTAAGTATGAAAGAAAACACAGCTTCTGGGCAACAGAGACCAACAAAATAAGCTAATAAGCTCAAGAGAAATGTAAGGGAACATACTTCAGGAGTGATTGCTGCACTTGAATTATTTGAAGCAGAAGTGTCTTCTCCACCTGGTTTCTCACGATTTCCGAGGCAAAAGAAATTCAAATAGTCTTGTGGGCAGTACTTATTTTCAAGTCCAACCTCCTTTAGAGCCTTGTAAATCATTTCATACATCATTTGCATTGTTTTATGCTGCAGTAACAAAAGAATTTGGATTTATTTAAGATAAGTTGAAATAGATTTGAATCTCACATATGCTTCAGAAGGACAAATTATAGAGAAATATAGATCCAAAAGGAAAGGTCCACCCTTATTCACAGTCTTACACTCTTACTGAGTCCAAAAGCTTTATACGACATAATGCACAGTTGCACACCAATGATTCTCAAAGCCAGAACAATTGCTTTAGATCCTATAATTACATATTTCAATAGTAGATTACCTGCCATAAAAGAATCCTTTGAAGAGGCATACTTTTGGGATCACCTTCCGGCCACATGGGGATGACAATATATGCAGAAAACCTCTCATTTGCTTTGATTTTGTTTACTATTTTCAGAGCGATTTCCATCGGTATCAAATTGTTTGCACCTGGATAAAGGGATGCATTACAGTTTCATCACTGGCATCTCAAAGACAACAAAAGCAAGCATATACAGACTGATTTGTATTTTTGTTACAGAAGTGAAATCACAAATCAAGACATCAACCAAAGCGAAGGAACCAACAACTGTAAGTCTGTAAGCAACTTCTCATTATAAAAGATAATCGATCAGGTCAATATTACATTATCGACGCTACAAGAAACACATAGCATTAGTATAAATTTAATTTTATTTCCAGTGTTTTCCATGTTGGTTCTGTTCTATACTAGTGGGAAACAAGAAAGGGAACAAATATTGCATGCTTAGAGAACCGCCTCTACCTCTTTTCCCAAATAGCAACTGCAAAGGTTATAGTTCTCACCTGTATCACTAATGTCTGACTTCCAATTATATGATGATCCAAGAAAGTACTGGTTCTCTATGTAAATAAAATGTTGAGCCGCACGGATTGCTTTTACATATGCTGCATGTATACTCATGTCTATCAGCACATTTTTCCCACAAACAAGGTTCTGTTACAGTAGACAAAGGTGTGATGATCCATCAGTACTACAAAGTATGTGAGTAATCATATCAATGTACAACAAATTAAGTATGAAACCAAAGTTTCTCTTACCATACTAGCAGCGTCTTTGGGATCTTCGGGAAATCCTTTCACTGAATGGGAATCAATTGAACGGAATACCTACAATAGTTTGTGAAATTTTTTGAACACTTAACCATGCATTACAATCAAGAAAAACTTGGGACTATAGCCGAGAGACATCCAACTTACCTGAATATCCCATGCTTCTTTATCATCCTTGCTCACGAGAGGAACCTCTTTCCTCCCATAAATTTCAGGAATTTTCTCAATATTGAGTAATGCATCATTATCATCTCCTCGTCTTTCTAATTTATGACGCCCTCGTAATTTCATTTTTTCAAGCCCTCGTTCCTTCAGTTTATGAAGACCATGTGGTTTTGAAGCCATCCCCCAACGCTGCTCAAAGTTGATGAGGATATCATATGCAGCTGGACCATCAATTTTACTGTGCAAATCATGCCATGGTTGCCTTGGACAACCAAAAACAGGCTCCTGTTTGTGTTTAGAAAACAATTAGGTGAGAAGGAAAACATCAAAGTCACCATTATATAGAAATTACATATACATATTTTTTGTGTTTCGATATTATTTTGTGCCCCAGATAACAAAATTTTCTGGCTGCGCCACTGACTATAGGCTTCCTATCAACTCTGTTTTTGTGCATATTTTCTAGCGTTGGATGTGCCCAGCATTGAGCAGCAAATAAATTTTAGTACAACACACTAGCATTAAGAATCATCTACACTAAGGTTCTAGTGTAATTCCAATCATAACACTTTCTGGAAATTACTTGGTTCAGTAATACATGAGACTAATCTAATCCGACTGCATAACCAAGAAGAGTACACTTCTCAGATAAAGAACAGCATTATGCGCTACAAGTCTACAAGATATATAGTAGAAAGTAGAAACTAATGCAATGGTTACCGAGAAAGTGGGGTTATGATTGTCATCCTTGTGCACTGTATGTAAGGTCCTAAATATAGAATGCTCCGGAGTATCATAACGTCCCGGACACAAGTCAAGACCTCCAACAAATGCAATGATCTTTCTTTTAGACTGACCAGCATCAGTGTCCACAATTACAGTTTTCTGATGATGGGTATAGACTATTGCAGCTTCCTGTAAACAAATTAGAAATGTGAGAGGTGTCAAAAAGAGTAGTATTTAGGATATAATTCATTGTCTGCGTATCTTAACAAATTGTTTTCGGATCATTTATCGTCATGTACTTTGAAATTCTATATTTCATTTCAGTTCCATCTTTTCTTTCCAGGTTCATTAGAACTTTAATAATGTAGTTGGCTAAGTCAACAGAAATTGTCAGCATGACTAGTTAAAATTTAGGATAAAATATTGTATAGTCTTGTGGTTTGAAGTCGACATTTGTTCAGTTTTTATGGTTTCATTTTAATCTGAATGTTCCTTAAAGTCACGATTTTCCTTCTAAATAGTCATTTCGTCAATTTTCTCAGTTAGACTGCTGACATGACCGTTAAATACATTGCAATTTTTAACAGCCACGTCAGTATTTTAACGGAGAAAATTAACGGAATGACCATCTGGAAGGAAAATCATGACTTTTAAGACCATTCTGATTAAAATGAAACCTTGGACTGAACATATTTCAACTTTAAACCACATGGACTAAACAAATTTCAATTCTAAAATTTAGGTTAAACATGATAACAAACATGCAACTGAAGCAAGGAGATGCTATCCAACCATCTTTTTCCCCCAGGTTTGGACTGATGATCGAGGGCAGAGTAGAAATTGGACGGAAGAGTCCTTGAAGAAACGCCTAGCGTCCTCATCATTGGTATGCATGAGCCCTTCCTACATAAACATTACAGAGTCAATAGTAAGTATCACCGATTGAGCAGATATGATTACTGGTATGAAAGATAAATGTTCTAAGGAAAATTTATGGAAAAAAATTATTACAGCAAAAGTATGAAGTATAAGAAAGTACAACAACTCATTAAAGATGTGCAAATCAAAAATGTTGGACCTTAAGACAGACCCTGAGACAGTAATATATCAGATTGCATTGAGCCAATAACAAGTTCTACAGAACATGAACATATTAGTATATGTCTAATCACCTTAGGCCTTACCCTCTTAGATCCCCTGAGAGAAGTTGGATCGTCCCAAATAAGAAGCATAACTTTAACACCTTCATCTGACTTGGTCTTCAGAAGATCACCTAACGTGCTATCTGATGAACCATTATTATTCCGAAGTAATCTGACTTTGGGGTGCAGTGACCACCCAGCTATGTATATCAAATGGCGGGCATGACTTATTGCATCAAACATGTCTTGCCAACAACTTCCATGCTCGTACTTCAGACCACCATCAAGCTTGAAATCGGGAAGACAACCATCAGAAACATGAGCATCTTGATAAAGAGTGACTTTACCACCTTTCTTAAGAGGAAAGTAAGTACCAGGGACACCTTGATGATCAGGATCTAAACCTACTCCACGATTATAAAAGGCCATTTTTTCAATTGAGGTATACTGAATTGACAAGGACAAGCTCAACGCAATTCCAGGCATACAGCTCTTACCACTGGCGATGTCAAGGATAGGGAAGGTTCCCTCAACTTTGTTGCCAGAGTATATTTGCTGAGCTGAGATGCCTACAAAACCTATGATCTTAGAGCCGAAAACATCACTATGTTTCACAACAAAATTCACTTGTGAGGCATAATGAGCAACGGGAACATCAAAATGTTGCTCCCACACAGGGTTCTCGGTGTTGCTCATCACAAAGGTTCTCCCAATTACAGCATTTGATAGAGAAATTGTAACATATGGAGAACTGATTATGTTTTTGCGTCTTGTCCCTGGCAACTTGGCAATGGCATGACCTACACGCTTGCGAAAACTCTCCATATCAGGAAGGTTTTTGGCCTCCTTGATCCATATAACCAGGGAGCCATGCAGCAAAAGCTTCAGGGTTCCACTCTCAAATGGGGTAACTTCTTGACCCTGAGGATGGTCTGGGCCTCCAAATGACAAGGATTCCTTGTATATAGAATTGGCCATCTAAGAATATTGAACAGTTACCCAAAATCCAATTCAAGTTTGTAACTTTGGGTTTGAAAAAGAAGATATTTGGCTGGAATACTTTCATTCATTCAATCACCAAGGATATATACAGGAACGTATTACAAGTGAACCAACTATACGAGGAAACTATCCCTATATTAAAGAGGAACACAAAAGGCAGATTATATCTAAGGATATAATTCTGATACAATCCTAAATACACATGATACACATAACTTCTTTCCTAACACTCCCCCTCAAGTTGGAGAGTGGATATCTCTAACTCCCAACTTGCGAACCATAGGTGTGAAAAGGTCCTTTCCCAAGGCTTTAGTGAAAACGTCCGCCAACTGATTAGCTGAACCTACAAACTTTGTAACAACGGATCCATCTTGAATCTTATCTCTGATATAATGACAGTCCATCTCAATATGACGAGTTCTCTCATGAAAAACAGGATTTGCTGCTATGTGCAGTGCTGCTCTATTATCACAATATAGGAGGGCAGGTCCTTGGTGAAATACTCCTAGATCTCGGAGTAGATATCGAAGCCATGTAAGCTCACAACAAGCACCGGTCATGGCCCGATATTCTGCTTCAGCAGAAGAGAGTGAAACTGTCTTCTGCCTTTTCGATTTCCATGAAATCAATGAAGGACCAAGGAAAACACAATAACCTGTGGTGGATCTCCGAGTGATTGGACAACCTGCCCAATCTGAATCACAGAAAGAACGCAATCTAAGATCACTATTAGAGGAGAAGAATAAACCTTGACCAGGCGCATTCTTAATGTATCAAACAACTCGCAAGGCTGCTTCCATATGAATTTTCCGAGGTTGATGCATGAATCTGCTAAGCACATGTACTGAATAAGTGATATCCGGTCTAGAAACAGTGAGATATATTAATCTCCCAATAAGCCTTCTATAACGAGCCGGATCTTTTAACAACTCACTTTTATCA
This sequence comes from Fragaria vesca subsp. vesca, assembly GCF_000184155.1. Classification (NCBI taxonomy): domain Eukaryota; kingdom Viridiplantae; phylum Streptophyta; class Magnoliopsida; order Rosales; family Rosaceae; genus Fragaria; species Fragaria vesca. Next base: position 745,859 of record NC_020495.1, on the reverse strand, counting down.
GATAATTTCAACCCTTTCTCCATGGGAGTATCAACAGGGGCTGCACCAAGCAACCCTGCATCTTTGACAATTTCCAAGGCATATTTACGTTGGGAAATAAAAATCCCATTCTTAGAAGTAGACACCTCTATGCCAAGGAAAAACTTCAAATCTCCCAAATCTTTAATGCGAAAATGAGAATGAAGGAAATTCTTGAGCGCAGCAATACTCAATTGATCATTTCCAGTAATTAAAATATCATCAACGTAAATCAAGAGAGCTGTAAAGGACTTGCCTTGTTTCTTGGTGAACAAAGAATAATCCGCTCTGGATTGCACATAACCAGCAGACCTTATAGCCTCAGAGAATTTAGCAAACCACTGCCGAGATGCTTGCTTCAGCCCATATAATGACTTATGAAGTCGACATACCAAGTGTGCCTCCCCCTGTCTCCGGAGCCCCGGTGGAGGAGACATATATATTTCTTCATCAAGATCGCCATGTAAAAAGGCGTTATTGACATCTAGCTGGTGAAGAGACCAGCCACGAGCTGCTGCCAAAGCAAGTAAACACCGAACATATATTATTTTGGCTGTCGGAGAAAAAGTGTCCTGATAATCAATACCAGCCATTTGGGTGAATCCTTTGGCGACTAATCGAGCCTTGTACCGTTCAATGGAACCATCAGAACGATGTTTGATTTTATAAACCCAGCGGCAATCAATGGGTGTTTTCCCGGCCGGAAGAGTAGTCAGGGTCCATGTACCATTGTCTTCGAGGGCTTGTAACTCGGACCGCATTGCCTCCTGCCACTCAGGATGGGCAGCGGCTTCGGAATAAGAGTTGGGCTCGACTGATTGACTTATCTGACCAATAAAAGATCTATGCGCAGGTGTATATCGATGATAGGAAACGTAATTTGACAATGGATAGCGAGTACCTTTCATCGGACCAGGCAGCAAAGGAGACGACTGATTTGTGGAAGGCAACGTGATTTGGGAGCAAACATAATCCCGAAGTTTCGGTGGCGGAGCTGTGGCGCGGCTGGAGCGACGGAGTGGAGCCTCGAGTGGTGGTGGATGCGGCGGAGCGTCTGGTTGACTAGGAGTAGGACAGAGAGGAGGGATGGTGTGCGGCGGATCGGGACTGTCACCGGCGAAGGTTGGCTGGAGATCGGGCTCGTCCAGAGACATCAACACCGATGATTCTAACTGGAGATTGGGGTCGGAACGCTCTGGTGGGGCTGCGGTTTGGGGACGGCGGACATAGGTTCGAAGAGGGATGGGTGATACAGGCGGCGCTAGGTCTGAATTTGGGATTTGAGAGGAGGGGTTGGGATCAAGTGCGACAGAGCGAGATTGATCTAAAAGTGATGGTTGGTCGGTGGGGTTCGAAGAGCTGGGTGGAGGCTGCGCCGGCGAGACAGTGGAAGAGGGTGCCGAGGGTGTGGAATTAGACTGATGGAGAACAGGACGAAGGGAATTAGAAGGAGAACTTTGACTGGGCTGAACCGGATTTTGATACATGTCAGTTGGGCCAGTGACTTGGGCCAAAGGAAGAGGATGGACAGACTCATACTTATTTGGACTAGACTCGAGATGAGTGTGAATATATGGAAAACTATCTTCATGAAAAACAACATCTCGACTGGTAAAAACTTTGTGACTAGAGAGATCGTAAAGTTTATAAGCCTTTTGACCTATAGGATAACCAATAAAGACACACTTGACTGCCCGAGGTTCAAATTTATTTTTGATATTAACAGTTGTAGCATACGCTAAACAACCAAACACACGAAGATGACTAAAAGAAGGAGGCCGAGAATAAAGACGCTCGAAAGGTGTTTGAAAAGAGAGAAGTGGAGTTGGGAAACGATTAATGACATGAATAGCAGTGAGAACGCATTCTCCCCAAAATTTAATAGGAATATTAGCTTGAAACCTGAAAGCACGAGCAACTTGGAGAATATGACGATGTTTGCGCTCTACTACCCCATTTTGTTGGGGCGTATAAACACAAGAATGCTGAAAAATGACTCCATGTTCTTTGAAAAAATTTCGAAGAGAAATAAATTCTGCCCCATTATCACTGCGAAAACTTTTAATTTGAGAGGAAAATTGGGTAGATGCATAAGCAAAAAAATGTTTTACCAAAGATTGTGTTTCATATCTATGTTGCATCAGAAAAACCCAAGTAAAACGAGAATAATCATCCACAATGGTAAGGAAATAACGAGCACCAGAGAGAGAAGGGTGTTTATAAGGACCCCAAATATCACAGTGAATGAGATCAAAAGGCTTTACAGATGAGATGGAACTAGTACCAAAAGAAAGACGAGTTTGCTTTGCCAATGGACAAACGTCGCAAGCATGATGGGGTTGAAGAGAAATATTTAAAAAATGTTTGGCAATGTAATCTAGAGGAGCAGATGAAACGTGGCCCAATCGACGATGCCACAGATGAGAAGAGGATATTGTGGAGTGACAGGCAGGTTGAATGGATGATGACTTATATGGTTTGGACTGTTTTTCTCTGTCGCTAACGCCACCAAATAATAAAGACCATCACGTTGCTTCCCCAAACCAATGGTCTTCTTTGAAACCAGATCCTGCAAAATACACCAATAAGGGAAAAAAGTCACAGAACAATTCAGGCCTCTCGTTAATCGACTTACGGACATTAGATCAACTTTGAATGTAGGCACACACAATACATCATGCAAATAGTATTCAGAGTTCAGAGGCAAAGAACCCTTAGCAACAATATTAGCCTTTTCTCCACTAGGCAATAATACGGAAGGCAATGGACAATTTTTGTCCTTGTATAATAGTGAGGCTTGAGATGAAGAGATATGATCAGTTGCGCCGCTATCGATAATCCAATTGCGGGAAGTGATCTTAGATAAACCTGGTTCTGCTACAGCAACATTGACTCTTGAATTATCAGATCCTTTGTGATTCAAAATAGTCAAAGCACGTTGACGTAGTTGCTTAGGGAAAGGAATGCGAACGGAGAAACCGTTTTGCCGAATAGGTTGATTTGATCGATTATATTTGTTGAACACTATCAATAAGGATGGATGATCAGGGTGATCAATGAAGAATGATTTGAAATCTTGATTGGCCATAGGGACCGGAGAATTGTTGTACGAGATATAGAGTACAACGGATTGAGAAGAAAATCGTTACACGAGAGGTAAAGAGCAACGCTATAGAGTCAAGATCTAGTCCTGCTTTGATACCATGAAAAAGAAGATATTTGGCTGGAATACTTTCATTCATTCAATCACCAAAGATATATACAGGAACGTATTACAAGTGAACCAACTATACAAGGAAACTATCCCTATATTAAAGAGGAACATAAAAGGCAGATTATATCTAAGGATATAATTCTGATACAATCCTAAATACACATGATACACATAACTTCTTTCCTAACAGGGTTCAGTGTCACAGAGACAACAATAACATGAATATATAGAACCAGAGAGAAAGAACACTGTAAACCTCATAGTTGACTTGCAATGGAAGACGAAGACGAAGACGAACATCAGTCATTTCAATAATATCAATTCTTATACAAGAAAAGAAAAGAAAAACAAGTAATGGACGAGTTTAAAATCAATGCAAAATCTGCAAACGATATGCAACTAGGCAAGTCGCTTATCTCTGACAAACATGGTTTGGTTGAACCAGTCCAACAGTTTGGATCACGGTCATGGACTTAAGTCGTCGTCTGTACTTTTTCGTAGACTTTGTAGTTTGATTTATTTAACGTTAGTGGAGTCAATGTTGCCAGAAACGCGGAACGTTACGGTAAGGGTACGCGGTACGCTAGAATATATTAGCTAATTTTAATTAAAATAATTCACAATAAATTAAAATATGATAAATAAATATACTATAACATAAATACTTTCAGTTTACCTAAATACCCCTATTAGTATACAATGAGAAACCTTCCTCCTCGTAATTCGTAAAGGATAAATAAGTAATAACAATTAACATTAAAAAAATGATAAGGAAAGCTGCTCTTAATTTTAAATTTTTTTTTTCAAATAATCTTAGATCATGTTTGGTGAGTTATGCCGTGAAGTCTCCCGGATTTAATGGAGATTTTGAAATTTTTCCCGGCAAGCAGCAATCTGCAGTACACCAATCTAAATATACATCAAACACCATCACCACCACGATGCCGTCAACCCCTCCATTCTTGATGTACCTTCTCTGAAACAAAACAGCCTCTGACAATCCGTGACATCCGAAGCAGATCGATCTATCTTCACTGTCGTTGGAGCAAAAGGGAAGAAATCGTTCACGATTGGGTTCGCTCAACATGAAGATTCGGATCGCGAACGCCCCACGATTGGGTACGGGTGATCCGGAACGTGGTTCGCCGGCAGGATGAGCGTTTCCGGTAACATTGGGTGGAGTGAGATGGGAAGGAAAAGTTGCCCAAGTTCGTAGCATTGTCAGTTCATACATGCCACGAGGAAGAAGGCGAAGAAATAGGCGCGAAAATTCGAAAGCAATCGACCCTTGTCAAGAAATTCTTGGCCACCGAAAATGGGTTCCGACGGCCAAGGAGCCACCGGCTAAGGCCAGGTCGCCGAGGAAGAGCTAGTATGGAGATCATGGAGATGAACTGAAAACAGAAAGACAGTGAGTCAAAAGAAGGCCACTAAGGCCCAGTCCGCCTAGCCAGCCTCAGGCTTCACCTAGCCCACTAAAAGCCCAGTTTGCCTGTGACTTATTGCCTGTGAGTCAAAATTGACCTCATGTTTCCAACTTATTTGCAGATACGTTTTCGGACATTTCCGGGCGTTTTCAGCACGTACCGGTGGATTTTAGAATTAAAATTTATTCTCGGAAATGCCGGACACACGTCGGAAAAGGCCCATAAGCAGCATTGTTAAATTAACAGACACAAAACAAGTGGAAGGAACTTGGAAGTGAAATGCAAAAAACAAAAAAAAAAAAAAAGGTTCAACTAGGCAAGTTGCTTATTTTTAATCTCCTTTTCGATCGAAGAATGGACAAGGTCCTCTATAAAAACTAAATACCCCAGTTGATGAATGGACCAAGTCTTCTGTTCCAGCTGAAATGAGCAAGAGGAAGACGAAAAACATAGGCGCGTGATTACAGGGGTTGCCTTGTTTTTTTAGTAAGGGAGGTACGGGTGATGACGCTTCTGATTCCATCGGAAATGGAGGAGTTGCAGAGAGACGCAGTGCCTACCAAACTCGTCGTTTTACTTCTTACCTCTGCTAATTGGTCTCTGTTTGCAAACAACAGTTCTATCCTCTCCTTGTCCTTAATAACCTCCATACCAATTTCATTTCTATCTCTGGATCAACATGAAGAAACTCCTAATCCAATGGCATGCATGCAGTTCTATTGCTAGCCTTCATTTTTATTTTTCAAGAACCAACGTTTCCTGCTATGATTTGAAGGCACCTTGCTAACTGTTTCTTAATTCAGTTCACAAATCATGCAAGTGATGCAATACATAATATATAAATAAATTAAGCTTCATTATTTAGTTTTGAGGCTAAACTAATTTACTTTAGTTATCTTCTTGTTCTGGAGCACTAACCTCGTAAATCACCTGTTGAAACTTGATCCTGATATGCGTCACTAAATATATATGCAGCACAGATTATAGATAGATCCTATTTCCTTGTGACATTCTAGTGCATGCTTCATATGTATATTGTATAATAGGGAATTCAGCTTTTCAATGTCTTAGACTCTCTTAGCGTTGGAGTTATGTGGCTCAATGCGAGCTGTGAGTTATTTGCTTGCTTCTAGCTACCAGCCTATCACTGCACTGATCAGCAACTTCTATACCGGAGACAAATCGTCGATATTGAAGAACATGGATGTTTTGAGGAAACTTGATGCCTGATCAATGATTTAAACAAAAACCATTGATGGTTAACTTTGATACAATATTGACACTTAATGAAGGACTGAAGGTCGAGTACTGAACTGGAGCAATTTTGAGAAACATGACAGCCAAATTCCAAAGGGCCTTGATGCCAATGTTAGAAATATTGCAACAATTTTACAGAAACAGATCATAACCAGTCTACATTTGCAACTGTCAATGGAAGCAAACTCAAAATTAAGTAAATGAATATAGTACAACAGAGATAGAGTAGTACCACGTACAGCTCCATTGAAAACATAAAATTTACCAACCTCACATGTAATTAAGCTATTTGTTGCCCATTTGTTACCTCTGTATCAAACATCTAAACCCTTCAATGCTTTCACAAGTGTTGGCTAGGCTAGATTATATGTACTCCTCCCCAAAGTCACAAAATATCAATATATATCAGACACAAAAGTAAGTTCACCATTTACTTCTTCCTTTGAACACCCGTCTCATCTTTTGCGCTTCGACTTCAAAGAAGTCACTGATTGAGAGTTGCTGTGCCAGTTGCGCTTCCTTTGATTGATAAACCAATTGTTTATTTGCTTAAGCTGCAACCCTGTCTCTTCCACAAGTTTTGCCTTGTCGTCCTCCTGTGTGTATCATAAAACATGCAGAAAGATGCATCATCATACTAGAATCAATACAATGATCACATTTGTATATATAAATGGTGAAGTTGTTTGCTTACGGTTGGATATGGCCACTTCGAGTGTTGCTGCCACCAATTCTTCAGCACTGTAGTTGTGTCCCCAGGTAATTTTCCTGCCCTTCTTTTTCTTAAGATTTCCTCCCTCACATCCTCAATTCTCGACTTGAAACCCTGCAAATTTGAAACAAGTTTGTTGTGATTAATACTGTAATCTGTAAAGTCGTGTCTGAAAGGTATAATGCAGTGTATGTACTATCAAGAAAACCGTTTACATATATAGCTTATAACGTTTTCAAAAAATATAGCTTATAACTGAATCACCTGCTTGAGCTCAATCTTCAATTCTTGACGAACTCTTTCCATGAGAGATCTTTCAGATTCAGTAGGGAGTCCAAATCCCATCATGTCATGGGCATCAGAGCCAGCTTGATCCATAGAGAAATCCGTTGGCATGTCATCTTCATCATCTGACATTGTTGCACCTGTTCCTTCACCCAGGGTAACTCCTGAAATGGGATAATTGAGCCATCAAAATTGCAATCAATGTTTTTGTTTTTTGAAATAACTGTTGATCTCCATTGATATAAACTCATAATCATCACTACGTACGATTATGTATAGACAAATTAAGGGTGGTCCTTGTTAATTGTATATTTTCCTTGCAATGTAATAACTCTACCTAAAGAAGAAAGAGATCCTTTTAGGTCTCCATGTAACTTTAAATACAAAAACTTCAAATTTAAAAGGAAAATAAATCAGACTGTATATATGCATCTGACTGTATATGTGCACCAGTGCATGATTCCAAGTAAATATGATCAGACTTATAACTTGTATTCTACTTTCTCTTGCAGCATCCCTAACACCGTCAGCAGCGATTGAGCCTCTTCAAACCAAATGAACGTTTCGAAGTTAATTCAATATGTTTGGTAATTGACCCCAAAGAATATTATTGAATTATTGTAATGAAGAAACCCTGTATCTGTATCAGGTAGCAAGTATCCATCTAAGAATCCAACCTTCATATAAATCATTTCATTAATCAACGATATGATTGGCTACCCTTTAGATAATTATTTAGTACTCCACCACCTAATCACCAAACTCGGCAGATATGGATAAGCCAACAAACAGAGTTCATGCATTCCATTCACTTCTTACAATACTTAAACAAAGAAGAAGATTGCAATCACCAGATTAGATATTTTATACAACGCAAAATAATATTCTTGTTGCTAGCTGCACCCTTATCATCAGTTTGGTAATGGTTATGGTGTACCCTCTACTTTTAAACCAACCCCTACTACCCAACTCCCTAATCTTTTGGTTATTTTTTGTAGACCCACACCCAACTCTTTTTCTTGCAAAGACATTCAATACTTCCAGAACCCCAAAATAGCTGTCCCTCTTCTTATCTAGTTATCTTTATGCCTACCAAACGCTTTAAACATCAAAACGGACTAACAGAAACAAATTTCTAACACCCCCAAATAATGCAAAGAAATTAAACAAGCATCAAGTTGTTAATTTAACAGAAAATTACACTAATTTATGGCTTGAGGTTGATTACCGGTAAGAGCCTGCAAGGTGCTTTCAATTTCACGGCAGGCCATGACCGCCTCGACGGCGTGGACTCTCACATGTTGCTGAAGCTGTTCCTTGAACGAGCACAACACTATCAAATACTGCGCCTGTGAAATTCAAATCGTTACGACTTAGTCCTCAAATTAGTAGAGAAAGGGAAACTAATTAGCAAACCAAGAAAACGATGAGCAGTTGTTACTATATAATTAATACCAAGAAGTTATCGAGCTCTTGGCGCTCATGAGGCGAGAGAGAATGGCCGTGTTGTTGGTGGTGCGAGGCGTAGGAGCGGAGGAGATGGTGTGACTGAGAGAGCTGAGCGTCAATCAGCGGCAACTGATCGATAGGCGTGGCGACACGAAGACAAGACACGTGTGCCGACAGGAGTTGTTCGTAGAGAGGGTGTGTGGCAATCTCCGACTTGAGTTGGTGAGCATGGTCATCACCACCACCGCCACTCAGACCTCCGCCGGAACCCATCATTCCCAAGCCACTGTCTTGCATTTTTTTTATGAGTTGGGTTTTGGAGAGATGGGTCTGGAAGAGAAGACAAGAATCAGAATTATAAAGGGTAGTGGAGAATAGAGGGTTTTGGGGGGCTGTGTAGGTTTGAGAGGAGGAGGACCACAGCAGAGAAATTCAAAGAGGCTTGTGAGCTCGAGGCTGTGAGCTTCATGTCATTATGGCGTTTGACAGTTGCATATCTCGTTAAGGGTGCAAAGAAGAGAAGAGGAAAGATGATGCTACTGCTATATTGGGATCTGAGACCACACAACTTTCTGAACAGAGTTCTGAGAGAAACAAAGATCTTACATACACAGAGAAAGAGAAAGGCTACAGGGAAAGAGAAATTTCAATCAAAGAAAGAGGAGGTGTGAGGTTTTCAAGATTGTTTGGTTGTGGCTTTTCTGGTTGGTACTTGATATTTGGTCCTTGAGAAAATGAAAGATAGAGAGAGAGAATCGTTACCATGAAAGAGAGTTGGAAGCGAGCTTATAAAAAGAAACCGAGATAAAAAGCTGCTTGCTTGCTTGCTCTAATTGGCTTGGCTTGATTGAGATTGCTTACTTTAAATTTTTCTGAGAGAGCTTGGAAATTAGATAAAATTAAGAGTTTGATTAGGGAGGGTTGGTGGCTAATCTTGGTCTTTCAGAAATGAATAATTTTTTTGATTAGGTATATGCATCAAAGGAGGAAAAATGGTTCCATCAAAGGAACTGATTTGCACACTTCACAGCAACATAAATGGAGCACCCCCTTTCAATTCGTTTTCATTGTCTTTTGACCATCACTCTATGCATGCATAGCTTAATTTTCTAGCTCTTGCCGTCACTCTGTATAAACTTAATTTCTGGCTTTGTTCTCTTGCAAATTTGGACGAAATAATCAATACGGATCGATGTTCTTGCCCGGAAAATTTATTTTGGTATTGGTATGGAGAAAAGTTTTATATATCGATCAATGTATTGGTATATAAATTACGAGATGTCGGTGTATATTTTTTAATGTATTTATTTTTAAACTTTTTTATTAATAACTCACACATCTTATATATATCAATGAGGTTTGAACTTATGACCTTAAAGTTGTCAGTTAAACACTTTAACTAACCAAACCACGACTCATCGACTCTAAGTACAGCAATATGTCCTAATGTATTTGTGTTTTATCACTAATCTAATATGTTAGAATCATACTCTACGTACAGCAATAAAATGCTTGCGTAGAAACACGAACATATGCCTAATACGAGCGACTGCAATGCAACTACTTTGTTGGAATATTACCTCCTAAACACAACCTCTTGACCCGTCTATTTTCATCATCTTTTTGCAACAAAGCAATGCATGCTCACCAAAAAGTAGTTGGCCTCATGCATGTAAAATGAGGAAACTTATGTATATTTTTTTTCTTGCAACTTATAAATGATGTTAATATTGCTAATTCATAGAGTGTTTGGTGAATAAGGACACATAGTTTGGTCACTTGGTCATATAGGATGCTCCATTAATCAGATGGAAGCAAAGATCACGCTATATTATACATTGGTTATTTGGTTTCAATACCAAGTTTTCTAAGTTGTATACATTAAGAAAGTCTGCTTAGAAGGTTGAGCTGTCACTATAGCCGTCGCATTTGGCTGGTGTACCTTTTTTTCAATTACCAAATTCATGGTGGTGCTTCAATAATATTATTATCTCTCGCATTTGGTCATCAGAAACAAAATTGTGTTATTGTTATGAACAGAAACGAATCGAAGAAAAAATAAAAGGAACCCCGTTTGTTGGGAAACAAAAATGACCCACCACCAAAACTGTTGTGACACCAAACCAAGTCTATGTTTCTTTGCCTCTTCGAGTCTTTTCATTATTTTCTTTCTTTGGTGGTTGGTTCATAAACCTATGTCCATTAAGAAGTGTTTAGGATAATGACGAGGCATACATGTGTTTGATTTGAAACAAAAGTAGTGAAATGATCGAGCTAGCCATTTATGTTTGGTCATGAGGAAGAGAATACATAGAGGGTCCTAGACAAGAAAAACAATTATTAGTTGGAGATGTGGGAAAGATTATGGAGCATTAGCGATATAAAAATTGTCCTTCCTTTTGTTTTTCGTGTAAGTTTTGCGTAGGTAGCAAGGAAACGTTTTTATCTATATGTGGGTTTTAACTTCTTATAGTAATTTCATGGGTACATTAGTAGTGGTAGTAATATGAAAGAAGAAATTAGCATATTTTGAAATCACTTGGAAATGCATGCTATGATTTTGCACTGAAAAGATTAACCGACAATTTCATGTTCTCTTAATCTTTCTCTCTCTCCGTCCCTCTTCTCCTTCCTTTCTTTCATGTGTGGAAAATGTGCTCAAACATCGCATGATTCTATTTCAATACCAAAACATGGTCAATCGTGGTAGGTGGATCCGGATCCTCTTGTAATATTGCCTAATGAAATAATCGTGACCATCCAATCTTAATTATCAATAATATACAGCGCGAGTCGGTTCAAATTTTGGCTAAGTTTGTCTTACCAAAACATAATCATCAAGACTATCTAGCATGCATTGTAAACACCGAATCATGGCCTGAGCTAGCTCGGGTTATAACTCTCAGAGCATCTTTAACAATACTAGCTATTTTTGAGTTAAATTTTAATTAAATTAGCTAAAATGTCATTTTGGCTAACCACTTTAGAAATGCGGCTACATCAATACTCTCTATTTTAGCTAGCATTAGATCAACATTATTCTTCAAATAAAGATTAAATAGTTTTAATATATTTATATATCACATAAAATATCTTACAAAGAATGTATTAAATTATAGCTAGCCTTATCTGAGTCATCTCGCTATCTATATTTAGCTAGCGAGACAACTAAAAGTCATAACTAAACTTTGGTTAGTCTGTTGGAGCTCCGAAAATATAAAAAAAAGCTAAACACATTTTCTAAAATAACTAAAAGCTAAAATAGATAATCTGCTAAAGTTGCTCTCAACACTCCAGATAAACATAGTTGCAATTTTCAGTTTTGAATCAACATTATTTCAATCGAGCTCTTGTTATATGACGCAAATTAAACCGCGCACATCATAGCGATTTACTTAGATCATGTTGTGGACGTAAAACCCTAAACCAAAAAAGGTCAAGAACTTGCACCAAAACAGAACGAAAAGGTATATAATTCTTTCAGAACGTACGATTTGGCAGTTGCTGGGTGAAATATATAATGGGCAGCAATGTTAGATATGATCATTAAAATCGGAGGCGTATGAGAAAAGTCGAGAACGTGAAAGGCAAGAAAAAGCCGATTCTTCTTCTCTTTCGGTTGTCGTCGTTGGTGGTGGTGACGGTGGTGGAGCTACCGAAGGTGGTACAAGAACCAGCTTCGATCATCACCATCACATGCAGCTGTAAAACTTCGTCGTCTTCCTCTCTCTGCAGTCTCTCTGCTACATGGTCCTCTCCAATCTTTTTCACAGAAAACAAGATTTAATCACTCGAAATAAGAAGCATATCGATCATAATCCAAGCAAGAAAGAAAACACAGTGGAGGGTGGTCCTCGAAATGAAAGAGAGATGATGATCGGGGTGTTGTCGTTTTCACGAAGGAGGGGGAAACCCTACAGAAATAAACAATGGTGACTTTTCTTTTTTCTGGCTTTCCTTTGTTTTGTGTCGTTTTCTTTTTGTGATGATTTTTTAGTTTTTGTCTCTTTCATGATGATTCATCGATCCAAAAAAAGAACATCAAAAGTCAATTCATTGGCTAATCATCGATTAGTTAACTAGGAAATTCTGTGATCAGGATAATGCTTAAGAATTATTGTGACCCATGATGATTAAGGGAATCTGGTTAATTAGCAATAACTCGGTAGAAGGTAGTTTGAGCATTTTGTAGATTGATGTCCCGATTAATAGACATCTTTCGATTCACATCACGAAATTAGAAACCTCACACGTAGTATGTTTTGTGTACATGTGTGTCGCCTGTCGAGTCACAATATGTCGATATTAGAATTAGAATGATGTTATTAACACACTCATTTTTACTATTAACACACTTCATGTGTTTTTCTATCTACACATTTTAAATTTATTTACAAATTTACCACTTGAATTTGTTTCATAATTGTCTACTATCATAAATGAGGTGTGTTAATAACACCACCCTAGAATTAAAACTCCCATTAATTTGCTTTTGAATCCATGTATTTTTGCGTCTTTTTCTTTTTTGGGTGTTAAGAAAGATTTCGTCTCTGAATTACAGTTAACTGAGTTGTTTGATTGTCTAATATGAATCAATAATTTGATTCCTCTAGGTTCTGGACTCAATGTAATCTTCGTTTTGCAATGATGTTTACTCCATTTCAGTAGTTTTATTTTTCTTGAAATAAGATATTGTTTATTTAATAACTATATGAAAAATGTGCATCTAGATTGGGTTTTTTCCAACCGAGTTCCATGACTCCCACCTAAAGTCATTTTCACTTGGATTCTATAATTGACACCACCAATTAATGGCACCCAATGGGCTTGATTAACACACACACACACACACCTAATTTTCCCTTTTTTCTTCAGATTACATATAATTTCCACCTTAGTACGTGACTCTAATTTAGTTGTGGTCCGATCTATTGAGTCTCTAGTACGTTCACCATTATCTCTAGTCAGTTTGTTATATTTGCTATATAAAAAGTTATTTGAATGAATAGTCATATCATATATACGAAGCTGCACACAATTCACATCACATCACATCGGATACAAGAACTACAACGTGGAACATGTAAACATATAACTACACTGAAGAAGTGGAAGGAAAACCACTAGAAAGCAAACGCACCAAAACAAGGGTTTGGTCTTTTGGATCAGATTGTATGAACACAACAATCTACTCCGGTGAAAGAGAGAAGAAACAATCCCCCACTCTGTCGAGGAGTGAAGAATCTTGATTGAGGTTGGATGTGGATCCTACGAGGAACAAACCGGCATGATTATTGTCTTCTCCAGGGTCCCCTCTTACCTTTAGAAAATTGACACACCTAGTGGGGTGGGTACGAAGTAGATGACTCTTTTGACACGTTTCTGCCGAGAACCAGCTAAAAAGGCTACCAATATTACTCTTTCAGATGCACGCCTACTCCAAATTTGGGTGATTCTTCTGTTCACTATCCACAAAGTAAATCGGTTTGGATGATAATGTACTCTAATGTAAAACAAAGGCAATCATATTCACAAAGAATCACTAGGATTAAAAGCAATCATGTTCACTATGAAAACGGAATAAAGTCACTAGATTCAGAAGGAAAACATGCTACATCAGCTCGCATTTCACAATGTCAATATCAGCCCGAAAAACAAAAGCTCACAAAGCTAATGAACTAGAGCACGTCATTGAAATCAGGTGCTTCTTCGAAACTGTCAATGAGTTAGAACCGGAGCTTTATTCATCTTCCAACAACCTCACAGAGTCAATCTGGTTAGAAAAACTGCCAGGCTTGGGGGTGGAGGGCCGAAGCAAGATGGCGTATATACTGACTTGACTCTATTTACAGCAGAGAAACGTGTCGTTTGAAATTCACATACAATCCTGAACATGGTGATTGATGCCATCAAATGGAATTGAAAAAGAAAAGCACATTTACAAATACAGCCTTGAAACTGTTCTGCCCGGATTCACATTATGTTACACTTATCCTTGGGCTTTTCAGGTCTTGGATATGAGGATGTTGAAGAAGTTCTGACATTATTTCTTGGCCCCTGCAAATTTTGAATTGTTGCCCTTAGATTTATATTGCAATACTGGAAAGAAAAATCCAAGTAAAACAAGCATACAATAATTTATGGCAGTTCAATCATAAAGCAGAGAAAACATATTACCTTTTTTTTGGTCTGAGAGAAAACATATTACTGAACAATACAAAACGGTCAACAGTACTAGTCCAAAAGGTAACATTGAAGTCTTTAAACAGTAAACTTTGCAGTCCAACAATAGAATTTCAAAAATACTAGGGGAGAAGTAAATCAAAGTCCATAGAACTCCCTTACACAAAACACTTTTGACAATCAAAGTCAAGTCACAAAGACCCATCCCCACCATACCCAACAGATATCACTACAACTGCTAGCAGAAAGTGGTTAAATACTTCTTGAAAACAAAGCAATAGGTCGAACAGCAGATAATTATGAAAGAACTTCTACCTGGGGACCTGTGACCATCCTTGAATTTCCGCTAATAGATGGTTGCTGCACATTTGGTCGTTGCTGTTGTTGTTGTGGTTGCTGTTCAAACTCCTGTTGTTGCAGAGCAATTGCCAATTGCAGATCAGAACTGCCACAATATAGATTTAACAATATGAGTGCCTTTGAACTCAATCTGTAAACCATAATCCAAATTTGCAATTCTCTGGTGCAGAAAGTGATTTATATGTATTTTTATATATGTGGACATGACGAACTAAATATAAAAACATATTCAAATAATTTACTTGGTGCATAATATGAATAAAAGAAAGATAAGCCTGCAACATGTGATTCAAGCAATAAACGGTAATCAAGCATTCAACTACTGGCAATATTGCTACATATTTGGAACTACGTCAGTTGAAAATAATTACTTCATATCGAAGCCGGCTGAAGCTGCACTATCAAAGCTCGCAAGGTAGTCCTGAAGCATGTAATTCCAAGTTAGCATCTTGGAAGCAATTATAAACAATGGATATTATGAATAAGAGCAATGCATACCGCGGTGCTGGTAACAGCATTATTTTCATCCCAATTTTCATTTGATTGGTTTTCAACTTTAAATTCTTTGAAGCTGCCAGTCATAAACAATGTGTCTCCGTTAACCTGAAATCCATAGGGAATTGCAATTATGATACTGGCAGAAAAGATAAAACTAAAAAGATACCTCAGAACAAACACTTTGACCATCAAGTCACCCACTATGTTAAGAGCATTTCTCTTCATTTACCACCTACTTGACCAAAATTTTGTGAAGTTAACAGATTATCAATACCAAAAGAGTTCTGGTTTGTGACACAACTATAACACCAAATCCGTAACCATTAGCAGCATCCTCACCTATTATACTCTAAGCTCCTACTAAAATTCATTTACTTTGTGCACATATCTTAATTTTTAAAAGCTGTTGTCTCCTCGTATTGTTGAATGAGATTAATAGGGGTGGTGGGAAGGCATTTTCACAATCTAGCACCAACTGATGTAACAAGAAAACCCAGCCCACCCATCCAATCAGAATTGTGTTGGGTTGGACTGATACTCAGCTTTTAATTTTGAGGTTTATTAAGATTAAGTTCCAATTGGGATGGTCACGTCACCCCGGTTGGGCAGTAAAATGTCCACCCCTGGATACACCAAGACAATATCAAATGCAACGAAAGAACTCCAAAAGGTACACAACAGATCAAAATAACATTAGTATCTCTATCTACTTTTGACTAGGATCAAATAGTGGCCACAATTTGAACACTAATAACAATATCCTTGAGAAAGCAACAAAGAAATTACTGAGTTTACCTCATTAAGCTTTTCCCACACCAAATCATGCTGATTCAGGTAACCCTGATCAGTAGCTAAGAGAAAAAGTTCTCTGTTGAACTGCAGATTGAAATGACATGGTAAACATTTTGCATAGAAGTTCAAGGACTAGTATAAAATGTTTATTTATAGTTTTTAAGGGAAAAAAAAAAAAGGTGTTTCAACTTTTCACCAGAATTAAGTTTTCTTGGCAATTATTAATAGTCAAATTTCCAGATCATACTGACCTTAAACATGGTACTGAAGTGGTTGTTTCGAAAGAAAACACAAAGCTCCCGCTCTTTAAGGCCATCTTGTAAGCAGAAAAGGCTGTACAAATCATTAGAGGAGATTAATCGGGAACAGATCATAGATTTATAAGAATAAAGTTTTGAAGAAATAGATGAATAAAACATAATTAAACGGTATGCCAACATACCCATTGAAAGTCAATTGACTAGCATTGTTCTTCAAAAAAGTTCTGATCAGCTCCCCTAAATTTAATTGGCAATGAAAGCAGGAGACATTTTAGATTAGTATATCAAAACCATTGACCGAATCATGAGTTAACAAATATCACAAATAAACTAGAAGCAAGATGAAGTAATCATCTTACAATACTCATGTCAGTCCTGTGATAGGAAACTCACCTTGTTGTGGAGTGATTTCATCCTTTGACCTTGCGTCTAGCATCCCTTTGTCTGCTTGCTTTGCGAGCACTGCCTCACCTTCGTATACAGGCTCTCCTTCTTCAAAAACTGTTGAGCCTGAATCCAAAATACATTCCTCTCCTGCATAGATGGGCTCACTGCCTTCACCACTTGACATCAAAGCTTCCGATTCACCAATTCCCAGCATTCTGCCACTAGATGAATCTGAACCCACATTTGAAGCAGGTATAACCTCAGTCATATTGCTCCCATTTTGCTTATTTATTTCTACAATTCCATCAGCATTAGTCGCAAGATTGACGTGATCCTCAATTTTTTCACCCCCTTTCAAAACATCTGTATGGTTCTCATCTATGGATTCATCGTTACTATCAGGACTTGTAGAAACTGCACCTTTAATCAGGTCTGATTCATTTCCTGTTCTTTTTGTAACCAGATCCTTAGGAACATCTTCAAATTTCACAGAAGTTGGCTGATCATTATATTTCACCTCAGTGGTCTCCAACCGGGACGAACATGCTGTTTGCCCTGGAGTAGTTTCAAAAGATATCAGATCACTCCACTCGTTCCTGGAGGCAGTGTTATCTGGTACAGAGAGTTCTGACTGATGAGATTCAGCATCATGCTTTTCAGATTTATCTACAGAACCTACAGGCATGACCTTCTCAAGATGAGTACTTTCATCTGAACTAACTAACAGAGGCAGTGAGTCAATACTTGCTGCAAAGGGATCACCCACTGAGGTTGGAAGCTCGGCCTCAGACATTTGTAAGGCCATTAACAGCTCTTCTTCTTCTTCACGGTCTCCTTTCCTTAATTTTGGTTCATCAGACGCTGAATGTGGAGACTCTTCAAAAGATCTTGTTTTAGATAGGCTTGGCGAAGGTACACCAAGTGTTGCAGTTGTTGCAGCAACAAAATCAACACAATCTTCTTGAGGAATATTCTTCCCTTTGCACTCACTCTCCATATTTTTTGTTTCCAGTGCAACAAGCTCCCCCATAAGAGTATTATAGGACTTCGACCCAATTGCAGTAGCAGTATCATTATCCTGATAAATTTGACGAGCAACTTATTAAACTAAAGGCAATTAAGTGCATACCAGATGGGCAGATGGCATAAAGTTCATCAATCTAACAATAAAATTCTATCTCATTGACTGGGAATAAAAAGATTACGCATTAAGCCTACTGACAACATGAATGTATGTTTTCTAACATCAAAATAACTTGGTACCAAAAAAAATGTGAATTGAACACTAAGGAACCTGAGTAATATACTTGAATCACTAACGAGATGCCCCAAAAGAAACTATGGTTATTAATGATATACACCTACAAGATAAAAGGGATTAAGAGTGATTCAATTTCTTTCTGGTTCACGATATTGTTTGCAAAATTTCAGAATCAACCCCTCCTGCTTATTGTAATATACTAGCATTCGGTGGTTGCTTTCCTATACGGCTAGAATGGGATACTATATTTCACATTTTGATGGTTACAATATATACCAGGTGTCTCAATGTTTATTTCATGTGAGGCCAATATTTCATGCGAAGCCAATATACATGAGAGATAACAATTACAAAACCTAGAATGTGTTCAAATTCACCAAGAATCAGCAACCTTCAGATTGCAATGAGAAAACTGTTCTACTTATGCCAAGTAAGAATTGAGAACTGTGAGAACAAACCTGGGGATCAACTATCCAGCCATGATATAGGGGGATGTCTAACAGATCAAATATTGCACATTCTGGAGTAAATTCAAAATCACTTATCCTGCAAGCATCAAGTAAATTTCAATGAAAAGTCACAAAGAATATCATCTTGATAAACAACAGGTCAAAAATAAATAAAGACAACCTTGTGAATTTTATGTTAACATCGATTCCAGTAGCAAGTCGAGGGAGTAGATCAATAGCATCGGCAATGTTCTGCTGTTGATTTTCTACATAGCCAGCATCTTTATTCTACAGAATGACAAGAATGTTGTTTATTTCAGATGACACTGAGAAGAAGACAAGAAAAGTGATCATGAAAGAAAAAGCAAATTACAATATATTACATCAGTATTACTGTTAGAATCAATAAGTCTTTCTGCAACAAGTGAGAGTAACTTTTCTTGAGAGACTTCTGTAGTGTCTGCACTCAAATTCAGGTTGTTTCTCAGGGAGAGAACATTACCTGCAAGAAACGAAATATAAACAGATATTAGTAGGAATAATCCAGGTATGCATAACTTTCCATATATGCGCGTAACAGCATCATTCATTTTCAACCTCACAAGCAAAGACATAATACACAAGCATGAAAATGGAATTAAGATTCCGGATTTCCTACTACAGTTATTAGAGAAACAGAAACATACTAACAGCATACTTTTTTGTTTTTCTCCTCGATAACCTAACGAAATATTCTCTCAATCCAAACTGAGTTGTATACTGACATGAAACAAACAGAATAACTTAAAATAATCATCCCTATCCGACAAGCTTATAACCAACGAAGAGGCTTAGCATCTATACACCAGAGATTAGCAATGCATATTCGATAACTTATGTGATCTCCTTTAGTTTGTCTCGATAATCAGCACAATTGACCATCATAAAACCCTAGCACAAGTTAGAAACTAAAAACAGGACCATTTCGACTCCAATAAACTAAAAATCGATTAATCGAAGAAATCCAGAGGATCAACTGTCCATTTCAGCACCAAAATTAACCTAAAAATATCAAACAAGAACAGAGATTCATACTATGAGGTGATCAAGTCAAGTTTCACATCCAAGAAAGCTCTAAACCTAATCAAACTCGCTGTAAAACTAATCGAAATCCGAATCGAACCACCTGCAACTCCAGCTCGCAATCGAAACCACTAAAGAATCGAATCCCTCACGTGTTTTCGTTATCGGCAACCAAAACAATCAAGAAATCAGAAATCAAAACCCTAAGAGAGAAAGAGAGAGGAATTTACAGATGGCGAGGAGAGGACAGGGGCCATTGTCGTTCTGGAGGACGATAGGGGCGGTGCGCCCCAAGAACTGTATAAGCTTCGTCTTGTGGAGACAGTCCTTCACTGACTGTGGTTGCTGCTGCTGCTGCTGCTGAGGCGGTGGTTCTTGGCTCTGCTGCGGTGGCTCCGACGACGACGTAGCCATGGCTGCTCTGGTCAAATTGATCACTACCAAACCTCTATTGGCTTTTTCTTTCCAGAAAAAAAGAGAGAAGGATTCTGAGAATTTGTAAAGTTTGGTTTATAGTATTTGACGGAAATGCCAGAGTATCTGAGCAAGTACGAATTTTGTTTCACACCCAAACAAAAAACCAAAATATATGTTTAAGATGAAAAATTAATTAAAAAAAAGATGAAAAATTAATTAAAATGGGAAATGACCCTCATATAGTCATACGAGCATAATTATTTTCAGGTTAATTATATTTACAAGAAATGTTGTTTTTTTTTTCGATAACAACAGAAAACATTGTTGCAATTTACGTAAACAGTCACAATACAATGATCGAGATCAAGAATTTGATTAAGTAACCGGATAACGGTTTTAAAACATGTGTGCGGTTTGCCTGAATATATCATGTTGATGTATTTCATTTCTTGTCCTAATAAAAAAACTCACTATAAATTGTTTGTTTGGATGATCGATTTTACTAATTATTAACTCAAAGTTATGAGTTGTCGTTTTATGAATTTATGCTCGTGTAATAAAACTGCACATCTCTTATGCGGGTTTCGTCATATCACTCGTATGGTTGGCAAGACAAAAATCTATATCAAGATTTTATAGATGACCAGTAATATTGTGAACGGAAACTTTACTGCTGACGTACCACTTTTTATTTTCAATTAAACCAACTTATGATAATCAGTAAAACATGAATATTACATGCGTGTTATTGAAAAAGATAGCAAGACGGTAAGTTGGGTAACTTTCACAAACTTCATTGTTTGATGAAGTGATAGCAAGATTCTATTGAAGTGCATACGCGGCGTTGGATTTACCTGAGCAAGGAAGTAAATCTTGGTTCTGAAATCTGAACAATTCTGACCAAAGGCCAGTACTGTGTGTGTGCTGGCAATCGATAATGTCAACGTGGGCCTTATAACCTCAGTTTCAGGGCCTCTGTTTGGAACAGTGGATGAACCCCATTGGGCCAATAACAAATTCTGAGCCATGCATAGTCAAAAATGGAGCCCGACTAAATCACACTTGATTAGTGGGCTTAATTATGCTTACACACTTGATAATGGAGGGAGCCTCCCTAATCATGTTGCGCTAGACTTGTCATCTCCGGTCAAGATACTAAATTGGGGATGACGATCATATAGCCACTACTTAATATGTTGCACACTTTATATGTTGCTACAATTAGTATAGTTTCTCAAAGTCTTTTTATCTAACCTGGTTCTTCAACATTCTTTCTTTCTCATCAATCTCAGTTATTAAGAACTAGCCTATTAATTGTGCCTTAAGAACTACATCTATGTGCTACTCCCGTTCATCTTATTTTCCGTCGGTCAACACATAGTATGTATTAAACATATATAAAACTGTAACATGTGTTTCCAATATTCAGTAGACATTAGTAATTATCGTAGTTAACATGATAATTGAATACAAACTTTGTTCTCGTGAGTGACGAATCTCTCCCAACTCCATGAATGACAAGTCGAATTTTCCAAGTGCATGAAAACATGATATTTTCATTTTTTCCAAGTGTCGAAACTTAATTGGGGTACCAGCAACATATTGTGTGACATAATCGAAATATCGCGATATTTTGCGAAATATTCGAAATTCTCCCAAAATTCTTAATATCTTGTCTTAAAGTGGGCTCAAATTCCAAACATTTTGAATAATAAAATATAAAGAGTTGAGGTCGGGATTCAAACCCTTGGTCTCCTAGAATAAAGGGGAACACCTTAACTGCCATCATTCATTTCGGTTAGATTTCTACATTAAAGTATATTAATAGAAGTAGTAATTATAATTATCTTGCAATCAAGTTTTTCGAAATTTTAATTATATCGATATTTTATCGAAATTTTCACTATAGGTTTATTTTTCGGGTTGATATTTTCACGGTCATCGAGATTTTAGTCTTTGGTTTGGTTGTGGTCCAAATTTTTAGTAAAAACTAAAAAGAGAAGAAAGAGAAAAAAAAAAAAAAACCTGATACGTCATGCCCCACATCAGCGGGAACCACGAGAAATTGGTAAGTTGGCCACATCCATACGTGGCAATGTCCCACTGGCTTGTCTTTTCACCCTGGAACCGTACGGAATGGTTAAAAATATCTGAACCGTACTGACACTCCATTTTTTTAAACAAAGGAAAGATTATTTTACCGCCCGGAATTTACCTGGCAGCTCCCCCGGTCCGACTGCTCACCGGCAACCGACAGGAATGTTCGCTGCTGGCGATGATAAACACCTCCTCGGCGTCCCCAAAAGCCACCGGCCAGGTAAGTTGTCAGTCACTTTAACCACGTGTCAGCACGACAGGCGGGTGGCACGGACCCTTGCGTGTCTCCACTGTCCACATTGGGTGAATCAAAAAGAGTGAGTGGCCTCACATGTGGTAGGCATCTATTCCCCTATTTCGCTAGGCTAGTCTTTCTTCTTTTTGTGGGACGTGTCTATTATTTACTAAAACAAGAAAGGGGTCAGTTTTGGGTTATGGCCTCCTTTCCTCTTTTACTTTCTTAAATTGCTACTAAAAGCAAAAATACTCCCTTGGTATTTATACCATAGGGTTCTCCATTCTCCATAACACTTAGAGCTAAAAAGGGAAAACAAAGTAGGGCAAATCAATCAGTTCTCTACCCACCACTTTCCCCCCCTCCCTATCTATATCATCCTCCTCCTCCTCCTCATTTTCTTCCCTGCAAATTTAGGGTTTCTGGGAATTTGTTTCCATTTTCTCAACCCCGATTTCCATTTTTGGAAATCTTTTTTCTTTTTGTTTTTTTTCTTCTTCTTTTGGTCTCTCCACTGATTGGTCTTTTGGTCTCTCCACTGATTGGTCGGATCAACTTGACCGATCTGTTGGTGTTGACTTGAGATTTTCCGGCTGAAAAATGGTTAGGGGGAAGACTCAGATGAAGCGGATTGAGAATGCGGCGAGCCGGCAGGTGACCTTCTCGAAGAGAAGGAGTGGACTGCTGAAGAAGGCCTTTGAGCTTTCGGTTCTCTGCGATGCTGAGGTTGCACTCATCATTTTCTCCAACAGAGGGAAGCTCTTTGAGTTTTCGAGCTGTTCTAGGTACGTTCAAGAAATTAAACCGTTCATGCTATTATTTAATTGGATTAAATTGAAGAACAGTAACAATCGAATTGGGTACGACCCAGCAGATATATAGATCATTTATGGTCAATTTGTTTATAATGTTTTTGCTTTTGAATTAGCTAGATTCATAAAAGCTGCTTATATTGGTAGCTAGTGCAGCAGTGAATCATTATACAGGCAAGCACCAATTCTACGGCTTTAAACGTATAAGGGATTCATAAAAAGCTGCATAAAATCTTCCCCCTCTTTCTGCACCCAGATTTGTCTGCTGTGGTTTATGTCTTCTAGCTGGTTGAGATTCGATCAATTCGGGTTTTCTCACTGTCATAGACTCATCATAGTTTCATTTCTGTATAGTTATTTTCAAATTAATACCGAACTAACTACCAGATGCTTGTTTAATTACACAGAGAGAGATGTCAAGTAAATAAACTGTGTCAGTATAGGTTAATTTGCACAGGAAAAAGGAAATTACATATTTCCTGATTTACTGATTAAGATCTATATACACACCAGGCTCGATCTGCTTAAGTAAACTAGCTAGCTCCAAGAGTTTTATGAAGTCAACGTTTTGGTAAGATAGGATATCCAAGAGGTGTTTTATATATGCATCTGTGTTTCATTTTATAGGACTTACTGTTTATTTTTTTAGATCATATGGTAAGTTGGTAACTGAATTAAACCAAGGTGAAATTACTGATAAAGATGGAATTTGTTCACTATCTGAAGCACTATCTCTGAGAAAAAGGCTGATTACACTTGTTCTTTGTCTTGCTCTTTGAAGTTTGTTATATATATGTACATGATGTTCTATTACCCCCTTCAAAACAAAAAACAAAAAAAACTGTTCTACTACCAAGAAGATTAGCTAATTAAGTATATATAGTTATTATTTTTGAATTTTGGAAAGAAGTATATGCAGTTCAGTTATTATTCGTCATAAAAATGTTATTCACCCGTTCAGTAGATAGCTCTCACATTTTTGTTTTTAAACTTCCAGTTTTACTTATAAATAGAGGCAAAAGAAAGTGACATGTCATGAAGTGAAACAGAAGCTATATATATATATATATATGGCAAAATATTTTAGAATGATTAGGCATCCGTTTTATATACCTTCCTTCATCCCTCTTTAATATCTCCCTAGCTCCTTCCTTAACCCTTACAATGATATCTCATCTTCTTCTGTAGCAAAAAGTTAAACAAAATTCTAACCTGAAAACTAGCCAAAACTTACCAAATCACTCATATCTCATCTAAATTAGTACAAAAACAAATGGATTATATTGCTTTTTCAAGGTTTGAACGTGCGTACGCTAGAACTAGCCATCATTTGTAAGACCGGAGATTGTTACTTAATTAGAGAATGTACGTGATTGGTTAAGCTATTGTTTTTCATTTTTTTTGAATATTTTGTTATTTGATTGTGACTTTTCTTTTTACCAATTATGATTAATTGATGTTCAAAGCTATAGTTAGTCAGCATTGTTATAATGTATTTGATGTGCTTGGAGATGCTTCAGTCTGAACAAGACAATAGACCGTTTCCAAAAGAGAGCGAAAGATCAAGGCCTTAGCGGTAAAGCAGCTCGAGATCACGATCATATGGAGGTAAGCCAGCAGTTGGACATGAACCAAATATTTCCTTGAAATTAAGAACCCTCGTCTAATTAGCCGGAAATGGGGAAAGTATGGTTAATCTCACTTGAGTCGTGAGACATGTAGTCCAATGATTGGAACTCTCCACATTTGAATTTAGGTACTTTAGACTCAACCTTGCAGAAAAATCAGTATCCAAAACCGGAAATCCTTTCGCCATTTGAGTACAATTTTCAAATTAGTTTCATTTGGGGAATTGTACTTGTCTAGGATGTTTAGATGACCAAAAAAGTTTCCAATATGACTGATTTTCCTGTAGAGATCATCCTTGATAAGACCCCAAACTCCCAAAGGATGATCCGTTTCAATTAGTGTAAGCATTGTCTTGGAAAATTAAGCATGGCCTAGAAGTGACAAGTTACTGATCAACTTTCTCTGATTTGCATATGCAGCTTGCTAATGAAGACACCAGTAGCATGGCAATGAGAATTGAGTTGATTGAATCTTCTAAACGGTTAGATTTGATTTTTTTTTTTTTTTGTCGTTTTTGCTTCTGAAGTTAACTTATACTCTAGCTCGGTACTAATCCTGCAAGGTTTAAACATAACCAGTATACAAAAACTATTATACATGAATGCAGGAAGCTCCTTGGTGATGGTTTAGAATCATGTTCGATAGATGAGCTACATCAGTTGGAGAAGGATTTGGAGCGAAGCTTAGCCAAAATTAGAGATCAAAAGGTACATGCATATACAGGGAGATCAAGTTTAATCTCTATTGAATAGTTTTATTTCTATACACCCACTCGATCCAACCATTAATAGTTATCACTTATCACATATATATTTCTCCGATCTCTATAACTAGAACCTGATGCTGAGGGAGCAGATACAGCAGCTGAAGGAAAAGGTAAATTAAACTGCTGTGTATATACAATTTCATGACCTCATTTATATGTGTGTGTTTCGATTCTCAGAAATGCTGATACATACAGTATTGAACTATTGATTCCATTTGTTTTTTTTTTTTTTTGGTCATGATCAATAATCATGATGATCAGGAGATAAGCCTACTCGAAGAAAATGCAGAGCTTATGGAGAAGGTAATATTAAGCTTCTTTTTTCTTCTAAACAACTTTGAACTTCTAGATTATTGTTGAGACTTGAGAGAAGATAAATACCACATCATCCATCATAATTGCATTTATCACAAGAATAAGGTCTTGGAGGCATGGTCGGGTATAACTTATCGATCTATTGCCAACTGGTTTTGAATTGGATTCATTTTCTCACTTCCTTTGCCCATCGTATATACTAGAGCAGCTATATTTCCAACCATCAGGCGCTATAGCTAGCCAGTCTGCAGCCACTGCATATATATGTGCTGCATGCATGCACGTTTTGGCTTTGGCTGATCGATCAGTCTCGAGCTCCAAGGGCGTATATACTACATGTACAGGCAATTCTGGTACCTTGCAACCAAGATATAAACATAATGTCTTGATGCTGAACAGCCTGAACTTAGTACGTAGTAGTCGATATGGGGATCTTGGATGCCTCATCTACAAAATTATATCAGTAATTCAGCATACATATACACAAAATGAACTGCACATATATATATACGCATGTAATCTTAACCTCAAATCGGCTAAGAAGCGTTTGCACTCCATTGATTCCTATTTCATGTTTCAGTGTGGCATGCAACAAATTGGTCCACCAAGCAATGGAGAACAATATGGAGTTGAAGATGATGATGTAGAAACCGAGAGCGACTCTCAAAATATGGAAGTGGAGACGGAATTATTCATCGGGCCACCCAAAAGACAAAGAAGTGCCAAGAAAATTCCCTAGGGTATGAACTCATATATTTATGATCGAGATCAATAAACATTGGTGATGATCATCTATATAATAAATTGCAACTTCAATTCAGAAACCAGCTCCGTTTTAGGTTTAATTCCAAGCTTCCTGACCGTGATTTTGGGGGTGCACGAATATAGAATATCTGTAAATCCAGAAATTGCTTCTATATTTATTCGTGGAATGAGTAATATATGCAGAATACAAAGTTTTGTGATTTCTTTTCTTTTTCTTGATCACCTGCTTCAGCTTAATCCATTGTAATTTGGAACAGTTGCTGCTAGATATATAGAAACTCTCGTACCAAATTTCAGTAGATGGGCTTAACAAGATATAACAAGATATGCAATGAGACATATAATCGAGCACAATTGTGGAATTAGGGTGATTAAGTGTCGGGGCAGGTCACCAAACTCATTGAACCAGGAGATGGACATAACTTCTTTCTTTTGGTGAAGAGTACTGGTAATACGCACGGTAAATGTCATGCATGATCTATTCACAGTGCTCTATGATGTGATATCAGCATGCCAAAAAGAAGAACAAATCTTACCCAATCTAGTAATCTTCTGTAGTTATTCAGTTGTGGACAGAATCTGGTTGGCTCGGCATTAGGTTGATTTCGATCGATGCTCGTCAGACAAAAACAAAAGGTCTTTACCCGGAAAGAAAAAGAGAAAGAAACAAAAGAACAATAATACAATGGTGAAAGTTAAAGTGATTGTGCTATTTCATTATTTCTTGATCGAAATCAGTTATAGAACACTGTTTCTCTCTTTTTACTGGAGGGATATAGATAGTGAAAGGTAAAAGAAAATCAAATTAATTGGGTATGTATATAGTGTTTGCTTATTTCATAACAGTCACATACATACATGATGACGTACTCCGTACCGTATTAATGATTGAATGGTAAGATATTTTTTTTCTTGTTTTAACTTATACCGAAAAGTATTGAATTGTAACTCATTCGGTGCTTGAATTAAGAGAAATTTTTCACTATCATGTTCATGTCGTATATTTAGCGTGCATTATATATGCTATGCTACGAAGTTGATTCACATTATAGATGCTTAAATTTGACATTGATAAACGAGGAAAAGTGAAAGACAAGCCCTCGTTCATTATAAAAGCCTAAAAGATCTAGATTGAGAGCTATAACAACGGAAATGATGACGGAAAACTACAACATCAGTCACACTCTGAGAGAGTCAACTTTCAAAACAAGGAAAAACGCTGCAAGTCATGAAGTACTTACTGATAATTTAGCCGGCAGATTAAGAGTGCACGTCTTCAAAATTTAAGATCACACGTTTGGAGAACTAAAAATTTTCTGCATATTTTCATGACAAATATTGGCATATATCTATTAAAATATGTGTCTTAATTATATATTTATATATGTATGCCTCCCGTCGGTGGAAGATATTTTTGGTTCAAATAGAAAACTACACATATCTGAATATCTGATCGATCATTTCAGCAGTTCAGCACAATTAAAATGCTTTTGCAGCTTCAAATAATTTGAGGACCAAGTTCTGTGTTTTCCTTTTCATAATTGTATAGCTAGGTCCATTTTACAACGACACCATTGCTTTCTTAATTTCATTTTGTAATGTTTGTTTTAGAAGAAAGAATGATTTTTATTTTATTCCACTCATTTTACGTACGGTGTAAGTGAGAATTAAAATTGCAACATCCCCAATATCCTTTGCTATCGGAAAAAATGTCACAATTCATAAAACCCGAAAACCGAAATTCAAGTATTTTTCGATTGAATTTTGTAAGATATAATATGTTAGTATTTTCGTTCTTTTAAAATAAAAGATATGTTAATATGTCCAAATAACAAATACCACCACACATGATTTTTAAAATAATTTTGCGAATCCTTGCACGAATACGTAGCATATGTTTTTTGCTATCTCATGGTCCATAAATCCATATTGGATTCGAATAGTCAATTATAGTTGAGCTCATTATTAAAACGTGTTCGACCATTCCTATGGTGTTTTCGGTGTAAAATAGTAACATTTCGGAAGATGTCCTTTCTAGTAGGGTTTGTGTTCTTTCTAAGTTTCAGATCGACTAAGAAGACGACATGATCTCAATCAATCCATGATCAAGCATTACATGATTCTAAATCAAAATATCATATCGTATAGTAGTCGTCTCGTCTAATACACAATTAGTATTATAAATATGAAAAAAGTGATACAGTTATATTTACCAAATCACTTAAATATAACGCGACGTGAACTCTCCACTAATTTTATGAATCATGAACATGTGATAGTCAAGTGCGAGTATACTCAACAAGACGTAAAAGGGTTAACATGGGCTTTCAGTGCGCTCAAGGTCCATGTGGTACTGCTGGCTCTGAAAATTAATGGGGGAGATGACACATTACTCCAAATGAGTCCAAACCAAAATAGTAAGTCGGTCCGATATGGATAGCAAACCGTTTGGAACAGTTTACCGTTCAATAGTGATTAGTGAAGTCTAAAAGAAAAAGAAGCCTACAAATGTAGAAAGCTTGAAGCCATTCATTGCTGAACCGACACGTCTCTCAGAATCAAAATCTTCAACGTTTCAAACGCCTTGCTCACAAGCAAAGCAAAGGTCGTGTTCTCGTCGTTGCCTCCCCTTAAAGCCACAAGTTATTCCCAAAACAGAAGAAGAAGCAAAAGTAGCAAAGCACCCAAGATTTCAGGAGCTTCCTTCACTTTCTGTTCTTTCTTATGTTATAACCCGAACTCCGGCTATAACCTTATTTAAGCATTGAATCCCAGTTTTGTGTAGAATATTGTGTACTCTGAGATGGGTACTCTTACTGCTGCTGCTGCTGCTTCTTTGCTTCCTTCAGAGTTTAAACCTTCACTCTCCTTATCTGACTCCAAGAGCTCTCTGTTTTTCCAAAGAAGGTTACCCAAGAAGAGGAACCAAGCTTTAGTTCCTGTATGTATCTCTATCTCTCTCTCTTCCTTTTTTGTTTCACTAATTTTACAAGTTGGGTTTTTGTTTTTACTTTTTAGTGTTACGAACAAGCTAGGATTTGGTGTTGATCATTTGTGGGTTTGATTCATTAGGTTGCAAGGCTATTTGGGCCAGCTATATTTGAATCATCAAAGCTTAAGGTTCTGTTTTTGGGAGTGGATGAAAAGAAGCACCCTGGGAATCTTCCAAGGACTTACACACTTACTCATAGTGATGTAACCTCAAAGCTCACTCTGGCCATCTCCCAGACTATAGACAACTCTCAGGTAATCCTGGTTTGCAAAACCAATATCCCAACATGCATTTTCCTTGGTTTAAGCAAAACCCATATGCCCAAATCCTTATAATTTGATATTATTAGGGAGTTTATCTAGGAGATTAGATTATATTAGTTGCTCAATCACATGTCTTCTGGCTTCTGCTGTGTAATATATTAGTTTTCAGTCTTCAAGCTTTGTTGTTATTAATTATATATGCCTTTTGTTGTGTATCTATGTCTTGTATTTATATTAGTGACTTTGTGAGTGTTGGATTTAAAAGGAAGAACTAATGGAAGTTTGATTTGCAGTTGCAAGGGTGGTACAACAAATTACAAAGAGATGAGGTTGTGGCAGAGTGGAAGAAAGTAAAGGACAAGATGTCTCTCCATGTTCACTGCCATATAAGTGGAGGTCATTTCCTTCTGGATTTGTTTTCAAGGCTGAGATACTTCATCTTCTGCAGAGAGCTTCCTGTTGTAAGTTTCCAAAGTGTGATCATTTCTCTTTGTTATTGCTGTTAGTTACATCAATATTGACACTCTCTTGGAGCTTCTGGAGCTTTTGGTACCGTAATTGGCACGTTAGTAGAATACCTAGAGAGTGTAATTGGCACGTAAGTAGAATACCTGGAGAGTGGCTAGTGGCTACACATCAATTATTGTCAAAAAACCGTTAATTACCGAATTAACCTACTAATTAGGTAAACAACTTTAGTAGTACCATATGGTTAGGTAAACAACTTTAGTAATGGATCTAAACGCAAAGTTTTAAAGTTTGAAGGTTGGTTTTCCTAATATTAGGCTGTAGATTTTGATAGTGTACCACATCATAATGAATCAATAATGTCCCTTAATAACTTCATAGCTATATGCCCTATGTTAAAGGCAAACCCTTAATTGAAAGGTCACACGTCTTACACAGGTATTGAAGGCCTTCATTCATGGGGATGGCAACCTGTTCAACAGTTATCCAGAACTGGAGGAGGCTCTGGTCTGGGTTTACTTTCACTCCAACATTCCAGAATTCAACAAGGTTGAATGTTGGGGCCCACTGAGGGATGCATCATCACCATCTAATAGGACAAACCAGAAGGCAGCTTCCTCAAGCAAGCAGGAGGACTTTGTACCAGAGCCATGCCAAGAAGACTGTAGCTGTTGCTTCCCACCCCTGAGTTCCATCCCATGGCCCAAAGAGCTTAACCAGCCAAATGAAACTGGGTTTGGGGCCCAGCAGAGCTATCAGGGCCAAATCAGAGAACCAAACTAGAAATTTTATTGGTTAGTGATTGCTTAGTGTAAGATGTACATAGAAACCTACATATTTGTCCCATTTGGGTTTTCATAGACTTTGTTAGGCAATTCAAATAGGTTATGGTGATGCATATGTATTCCAGACCAGTCCCTTCCAAAAGGTAAATGCTTGTGTCCAACTCCAACTGGTTCAAGTTGGACAAATGATTGTAAGACTTGAATAAAATTGGTCATTATCATATTTTTTTTATTTCTTTTTCTCCTATAGTATGTAAGGTGTCAATGTGTTGTGTATATTTGTTTATATTTAAATTTTTACTATGATTTTGTCCTTGTAATTTTCAAATAGCTAGAGGATTTACAGACTATAAGGAAAATAGCTAGAGGATTTACTCTTAAAGTTCTCAATTTCTTGATGGACCCTAAGAATGGGAGCACACAACTGAAAGAATGATGATCGATTAATTTACAAATGAATGTGAAAATCTGTTTGCACCACAATGAATAAGTTATGATTTTATTTCTGCTCTTTAAATATACAAAGCGAGGGAGCACCGAGCAGGTGAGAGACAATTACTAACACCTCCCCTCTACGTATATGTGAACCAGAAAAAGCTATATCATCTACTTGAACAAAACCAGTAGATCATCCCTCCTGAGATAGCATACAAGAGTTTCAAGGTCCCAACAGAATCTCTGGTCATCTGGGGGTTGACCAATTGATCAGCACTTTTTTCATGTCAACAAGCTAATGACATGTTACCATGGGGTTCCCATTCTTGACCGCTACGAGAAGTCTACGAAGGTTTGCCGAGTTCGTGTAAAGTGTCCTGCAGGAGGTCATCTGATGATGGTTCTGCCTAGACATGACGCTCCGATTTCACTTCCCGTATTCTGCAGTAGGAATTTCAATTACATGAGTTGTATTCATCTTTTAGCATGAAATCTAGTAGAAATTAACTATTGAAACACCAATAGAAATTTCAATTACACGAGTTGTATTCATCTTTTAGCTTGAAATCTAGTAGAAGTTAACTACTGAAACACCGCATTTGTAAACCTATTTTATTCTTTCTTTTCTTACTGGCATGCATTTTAAGTTGTGGGATTAGTACATACAACAAATCATCAACATTGAACTTTCATCGAAAGTTGCCATCATTTACCTGAGATTTAGGGGAAGGAAACACATTCCAGAACCTAAGTGTTTCATCTCCTGCTCCTGTGACAATTGTCTGAAACAATAATCAACATAACAGATAAGCATAAGAATATGCATAACAAAACCTAAAAGTTTGCAAAATTATAAATGAAAGGGATTTGGGATTATGATTAGAACCTGTCCGTCAGGTGAGATGGCAAGATAAAGAACTCTATATGTATGGCCCGTGAGAGTTGCCAGCTGCATTAGCAAATGAAATTGAAATTTAGGAACTAAAATTGATAAGAAATGGATTTATTGGTTGTATGAATCACAAGATGAGATGTTTGTACCTTGGACATAGTAGGATATCTCCAAACTATTATCTGATTTTGGGAGTACCCATGTGTGCTGACGAGCTCATTGACATTTTTGGACCACACAAGATTGCATACCTACATACATACAATCAACATATGTACAGCTCAGCAGTATTACAATAGGGAGGCAAGGTTTGCAGATAAATTCTCTTATATGAACAAAATATATCAACAATCAGAAGTACATCCAAAAAGATCTAAATTCATCTTATCACAAGTAAATCTCTTCTTCCCTTGATGCAACCAACATAGACAACCAAATGATACAAAGCAGAACCAACATAATCAGATACTAGTGAATAGTTGAACTCCTATTTCGTCTTTAACATTACATGGGATGACGGGAAAGGTCAAATTCATAAATGTTGAATGTCGAATTTGAGTGGAATTATATCGACTCACTAAAGAAGTGAAGAAAGCGAAGAAACAACTATCAAGTTTCAAACTTTTGAAATTAAAGGACTGCCATTGCAATCAAAGTTCATCAAAAGGTAGAGCTTCCCTATTGCATGCATGCTTTAGACCAAATTGAGAGGTGTAAACATGAAAATGTTAATAAGGTAACCAGTTGTTCACCTGACTTCCAGTGTCCATGCAGCTCAAGTGAGAATTAGTGGTTGTATTCCAGAAACGGATACATCGGTCTGCAGTTCCTCCCCCAGATGCGAGAAGTCCATGAAGATGAGGAGACCAGGCAATAGCTTTCACGGCAGCAGTATGCTCACAGTACTTCAGGACGGGTTGAGTTGAATGTTGATTCCAAACAAAAAGCTGCATATAGATGGGACCAGTGATTATTAGGAGGCATGATCAACTTACAGTGCACCAAATAGAAGTTGGGCAAGAAAGAAAATAGATACGGTCACATACTCTATTATCATTCCCGCCTGATGCTAACTCACGGTTGTCATAAGACCACTTCAGTCCACAAACCTAAAACACAATCAAACGATCTTCAGGTTGAGCAAGGTATATATTACACAGGACGGGTACAAAACAACAGGCATGTTACATAAAGTACAAATTGGGAGAAGGAAGAATAAGTTATGAAGTGAAAATCAGAAAGTGCACTGCTTTTAATGGGCCTAGAAGTACAATCAAACTGAAAATGAGTCAAAAGGTTATTACCTCTGACTTATGTCCAGAAAGTTTGCTAACAAAATCTTCCTGAGCACGAATATCCCGTTGAAGAATACTCTTGTCACGGCTACCAGAAGACAACATTGACGAACTCCAGGCCAATGCCCCAACACGTAGACGGTGGCCCTCCATAGTTCTTACCCTCTTACAGCGAGATGCATCCCAAATCTGCACAGAAGATAACTAGTGGATCAGCGTATTATTCAACAGCACATATACAAGAGCAAAAAACTTATACAGTGGTGGTATGAAATTCATGTGACAATGCTTCACCACAATCACTCAAAAATTAGTCCTCTGCAGCTGTTATGTGAATTGACATTAACCCAATAATGTAACTGGGATCCCACCATGAAGGATAACGGTGGCTGGTTGAACATAACCAGGAATACAGTTTAACAAAATTGAGTACAGAGGATGAAACTACAAAATGCAAAATTCAGAGTTTCGATTGTGTTTGGACTCCTAGTTCCTAACTTGTCTCCACATAGTGTGCAGAGGTTGGAAGTTCCCTACACGGTAAACAATGGGACCTTACTTTGTGAGGCTAACGTTATCTTGTTCGTGCTCTAAAATTCATACAGTGAAAATCGTTTTCTTAATCAGTTGAATATTTTCTGATAAAGTGATGCACTCCTCTGAAACAAGGTGCCCTACCTAACAGAGATGTAGCTCTTATGCTTTGTAATACATGTTAATCATAGATTACTTCTCGATAACATGATTTTTTTATAGTTGTATCTAAAACAATACTCGGGGGATTGTCCAGTGAGTAAATTCTAATCTATAGCATCTCACCACGAACCACCGACATTAGCATCTCATCTTAATGTTACAAACTTGTTGCTTTTAACATGTACAGTTTGCACTTTGTCCAAACTTCACTTATAATCATTGCAATAACAAAAGAAGAAAAGTGCAGTATGCCTATCAGATGATATTTAAGTACAACTATATCTCACCTGGACTTTCCCATTGCCGGTTCCTACAGCAAGATGTGTTCCCCGCTGCGCCCAGCCCACCGAACAGACACTGTCATCAATCCCCAAGTCGCATAACTTAGTTACCTGCAAGTAACACACAATGTAGGTCATAAGCCAAAAAGTCCCAAACTTTCACACATACACCCCCAGAAACAAACACCCAGATACTCAAAACAGTCTCAGAAAAAACTCAAAGGCTGTGACTAGCTAAGAGAGCTCACCTTACTACTGCAAGCATTCCACAAATAAACACAGTTCCCCAACCCTACAGCCAATACATTATTCGAAGACCAATCCACCAGATTCAAATAGAAATCGTCTTGCAAAGCCGGTGCATCCAAAACCTGAACAAATCAACACCAAAACAAATTCATAAACCCGAAAAAGCCCAAATCTTCAAAACCTCAAAAGCTTCAAACTTTCTACCTTATACGGCGACCTGGGAACCTTCCTCGGCGTCTTCACCGGACTGTGATGAACTCCGGTGACGACGTCGTCATCAAACCCGAACGGCAGCAGCGAGTGCATGGACCGCCGCGTCTCGCTCTTGAACCGGAAGATGTTCTGGTTCGGCGGGTTCATCAGCCCCCGGCGATTGGGCGTCGCCGGAGGAACCACGCCGGCGCTGTCGGGACCGAACAGGGCGGCGCGTAGGAGCGTGGTGTAGGCGCTGGAGGTCTCGTCGGACTGAGAATTCGTCGGCGATTTGATATCAAACAAACCGAAGTTGGAGCCGGATCTGCTGGGTATGAACCGGTCGGAGTAGATTGTCCGCGACGGCGATCGGTGGTGGTGGTTGACGTTCAGCATTCGCTCTATGTGCCGCGCCGGCGTCTCCGGTTGGGGCGTCGCCGGCGGCGGCTGGTTGAGCTGCGAAGAAGAAGAAGAAGAGGAGGCAGAAGGTAGGGTAGGATCGTCCATAGAGGATCAGAGCTCTCTGTTTCTGGTGGGTGTGTGTGTGTTTGTGTGAGAGATTAAGAGAGAGAGATGGGTTGGGGGATTTGATATGGGCAAAAGCTTTTATGTTTTTACTGTTGGATTTTCCCGGGAAGGAGGTGGTAAGTCGGTTAATAATTTCCCGGGAAAATTGTTACTGCTGTGGGTGGGGAATGTAAATGTGGGACTTTTTGGTTTAGTGGATAGAGAGAGAGTCCTATAGTGCTTGGGAGTGTGAAGTAAAGCTTTGGGAGGTTAAAGGTTTGACATGTATTTATAATGGGAAGATGGGAGTGGAAATTGTATTTGATTTGTATATGGATTTATTGATGGAGAAATTATGAAGTTGGTTTATAAGAAGTAGAGGAGAATTTAGTGACATAATGTATAAGAATTAATTGTTTATTGGTTTTTATGACGCATGATCTAACTATAACTCTAATTGGAAATTGAAGATGGAAAAGCTAAACAAGGTAATATAATCACAACTTGTGTGAAACATGCGAAGGTGTTAAAGAGTTGATCTGGATGTTAGTGGAACATGTGAAGAAGGTGTTAAAAGAGTGGATCTGGATGTTAGTGGTGGTATGGAGCCTTAATTATTTATCTCACTAGTTAAGATTTGTATGGATATCTACCAAAATAAACCTATGGGCATGTTTACTAACTTGGAATGAAATTAAGAGTGGTGTAATTGATCCTAGAATGGGTGAATTCCGGTGTTTACTAACATGTCAAGGTATTGGAATAGATACGGGTCTCATTTGTTTATCAGGAATCAATTCCTGACAAAACCCTTTATTCGATACCCAAGGGGAGAGATGGGTATCAGAATCTAAGTAATGGAATCAATTTTTTCTCCCCAAAATATTCTCACATAATTATAATATTTCTAAATTACCGTTCCCTAAAAATATATATTGTATTTTAAGGGTATTTTAAATTCATTTCTTGTAGGGGTATTTTAGTAATCAAACTAGTTTTAATTCTGATTCCATATGGTAAGTAAACAACATCAATCGTAATTAGTTTCATTCCTATTTTGATTCCTTATGATAAGTAAACAGTAGAATGATATGAAATTTTCTCATACCGATTCTTGTTGATACCGATTATTGTTGATACCGATTCATGATAATTTCCATTCCAATTTAGTAAACGTCCCATATGTTTTTGTGAAACTTGAAACCGACCAAACATCATTAGTGTCGTATCCATCCTGAAGAATTTTATTTCTAAAAGGCCAATTATTCCAACAAGAGCTGCTTTTATCACAATAGGACTTCTTCTCAAAATCTAAAAGCTGCTTAATCCTGTGAAAAGTAAGAACAACAAAATATATTATAGAAAACTATGAAATCATCGATCTAAAATTACAGTGAAATACAATCATCTCTAGCTCATATATTAAAATCAGGATCTATAAAATCCTTGCATGGATCTGCACATGCATGCTAATCATAAGATGTCTAAATTAATCCATCCTGTCATGAATATTAATCAAAGAAAAGCACATGCTTGATGCTTCTGATTCTCTCGGAATTTTTGGATCATCAATTCTATATGATAGTAAAGGCCATGCCATGTCCACTATATGAGACGATGGTAGTTGAGTTTACAAATCACGCATATGAAAACGTAGTTCCAACTTCCAACTTCCAAGAGATCATGATGCTCCGGTTTCTTTTCTTTGTGTTCTGGGATCAATCACATTTACATGACTTGTAATCTGTTTGGCCATATATGAAATATAATCATATTAGATAGCTAGGAAACATATATAACAACTAGCAGATTGGAACTGACCCTGGAAGATAATGTAGATTTTGCATGCAGGGAAGAACATGCTGCATCGAGCTAAATCGTGTTCTAGGAAGTGATGGATATACCCTATCCGACAAGGAAATTAGTTCTCTTTGATTTTTGGGTGCCCTTTCCTTTTGGGAACTGGCATGGGCTAAAGGCTAAGGCTAGCCTTAGTTTGGTGGGCTGATAGGCTTTGAAAGTTTGAAGTGGGTTCCCATATAGGCTTGTTGGCAATTTGGAATTGTATGCAATTTGAAGCATCTAACATTTGAGATCAACTGCATGTAATCGAAAAAACATTTGAGATCAACTGCCTTTTAAACAAAGCAGAGATCCGCCAGCAGAAAAGGTTTCAGAAAACTCTGCATTATAAGTAGTTTTCTGAGCATCTGCATGCTGCATAATCCAGATTGATGAGAGTTTACTTATATATTGAAGTGTTGAACTATGCAATACTCAGTTGAAATCTGACATACTCAGTTTTACAATGTGATTCAGAATTTCAGATCAGTCCTTCTACCTGCAAATCTGAAACTCTCTAACATGGCTAAGCTTTGTATTCTAATTGCAAGAACACGTTTTCAAAATAGAACTCACATTGATCAAGGAGCCTCCAAATATTTCAGTTAACTAAATTCAATGTTATCACAAAATAAGTACATTTTTCAGTTCATCTAATAATGTTACAAAAAAGAATCAAGTATGAACAAGAATGAATGCAGTGTCTCAATGTGGACGAGGAGGTATATACTCTTGTTCAATCGCTGGCGTAGTTCGTGTCCCTGAAGCCGTGGGAGCTCTAACATGTCCAACCATTGATACCTGCAAAGCTTCTTCTTCATAAGCTCTTCTCTCCATCTCCTCGACCCTTGTTCTCTTCTTCACCTTCACAAGCATTGCCACCAGAAGCAACCCCAAAAGAAAAGCACCTATGGCACACCCAACTGTGCTACCAACCACCACTTTCCACTGGCTAACCTTCTTCCTCAGTTGAACTGGCGACGGCTTCTCAATCACCAATCCGAAATGACCATGCCTTTTCGCTACACAGATGTAAGGTGAAGCCTCCTTTGCTAGTGTCACTTTGCCATCACTTTCAAAGCTAGCACATAAAGGCCTTGTAGCACCCAATTCATTGTTCACCCTTGTGATGTTTTTGAAGTCTATGGTAATGGGATTTTCTAGAGCTTGGATACCAACCTCAAAAGGGTTGCTGAAGTTGACATCAGTACCGGCATTATAAGCTAATAGGCCTAAAATTGGGGACACAAGCTGGTACCCAGATAAGTCATAGTTGGCATAATATATAGATGACCAATTATACCCCAAGTTTTGTGCAACTACCATCACCCTCTCTGCACATGGATTCACAGACACACCAATGCCTAGATGAAATTCCTTTACCTGCGCGCCGTACCTCCGGAGACTGCCACATCTGAATCTTGCTGTATCGACTGTGATGCCAGAGAAGTTTGCTGGTAAGTGAACATTGTGCAGTGTTCCTGTTCTGACGTATGTGTCATAGGTCTTGAAGGTGTAGTCTCGGATGAGAAGGTCCAGAAGGCGAGCTGATTTGATCTTCTGAGCTTCACTGCTTGATAATGTTAATGATATGGATGAAAGAAGTATGAGTGACAAAGTGAAGAGAGATCCCATGTGAGAAAATGAGTTTGGTTCTGAAAATTTGATGAACCTAGAGAGTGATAGAACATAAATGTAGTATGGTTTTGTTTGATTTATTGGGCATGTAACTAAAAGAATGGCTTGAATTCCTGTAAAACTAGCTCTATATCAGCTTCTTTTCTGTAGATTGTAGAGATTGGTAAAGGTTTGCAAAGAGTGAAGCTTGCACTGTTTGAGAACTTTATAGCTCAGCAACAGCTAGCTCTGCTGGATTAAAGGGTAAGCAAGCAAAAAGAGAAAACAAAGTTCTTACTTTGTTTCTGATCATTATGAAGGTCTTGGAGGGAATATTTGTTAGGTGGTTTGACATTTTTGTTCCAAAAGTTTCTATGTTGCTTTGAATTTGGGTATGGTTAATGGAAGACTGGTTAGCTAACAAAGCAAATTTAAACAAACAATAAATGTATGCTTGTTTTCTCGGAAATAAAAATTCGAGTACAACTTCAGTGATGGAGTTATTGACACGCTTACTATTAGAGTTTGAATTCTCTTATTCTTAACCAGAAAAAAAAAAAAAAAGGAAATAGAAAAGGAGGAACATATTGAGTTGGCAAGGGGGATGGAGTGATCGAGAGAGTCATATGGCAAAAGGGTCTTAGAAATGATGTTGGAGCTTGGGTGATGATGACAGTTTGTTGCTAAAGGAAGTGAAAAGGAGACTTGGCGTGCTTAGGCTTAGAGGCAATGGAATGAAATAAAAGCATAGGCTCTTTGGGAGGGCATAATACCCCTAATTTGTGCTTGAAAACATGTTCCCCACTTTGTGGGTCTCACGTTTTAGCAAGCAGACATTCCATTTTGATTCCTCCTCCCTTCTACTGGGCCTGGCAATGACTAATTAGCATAGATTGTCTTGCTAAAAATGGATTGAGATCTAGGATTTCAAACATGCACACCATTAGTTGGATAAAATGCTGATATAAGTGGGATTTGACTCTAGCAGAGAGTTTTGAGTACTGATAGATCACAAGCTAGATCAAAGAGTTAGCTAGTCATGGCTTGGACTGATTAGACATGGATGAGTATGCTCCTTCATTGCACTTGTGAGTGAGCCTCAATCATAAATATGTACAACAGAAAGATTGGAACAATATATTCTTGATTCATTTAGGGAGAAGTATTGCATTGCTACTTGTTTCCACAAAAACAAATAAAACAAGCAGTTGTAGTACTCATAGCATGTGAATCTTCTCTCATGTTTGTGCGTCAAGATTCATATTCGTAATTGATATCAGATACAAATTACTTTGGAAAGCTAGGGGATTCGATCTCAGTCGCGGGTGAATACTCTTAGCACTAGAGCTACAAATTCCCGCTATCACCAGATACAAGATATATAATTGATACACATAGACTAGTGTTATTAACACATTATTTTGTATTATTAACACACCTTATCTAATTTCCTATCTATAATCTACTTTCTCAAGATGTTTAGAATATGTTTTGTAGACGCATACGTTCATGGGCTCTGGCCAATGTCCCTGGGCTCCTCCAGCCAATGGCCCACGACCCGTATAACAAACCCGCTTTAGTAACCTCAGAGACTTTAAAAAGCCGAAGAGGGAGCTCAGAAAGCAAAGCAAAAGGGTTTAAGAATGGAGAGAAGAAGCAGAGACGAAAGAATGGCCGGAGGAGCCGGAGCAGGTCCCCGGGGCCCACCAGGCAGACCTCTCCCTCCGCCTCCTTCATTCCCTCAGTCCCGGGGCCCACCACCCCCTCCTCCCCGCCGCTTCGAACCCGTCGACCGTGAAAAGGTCCCTCCTTTACTCTCGCTCTGTAATTTAGGGTTTCCACATTTTAATTTCTTTTTTAATTTTTATATTTAAAGTTTGCTTCTTTTTTGGAAAATGCAGACCTGCCCTCTGTTGCTTCGGGTCTTCACCAAGGTATAGTATGTTTTGAGCTACTGGTTTGGTTAATTTCTTGTTAAAGATTCAATCTTTGCTTCTATTTGGAACTGGGTTTTGTTGGTTTCGTTACAGAAGCTAGTATTAGAGTGTTTGGCTGATTAGTACAATGAATTTAAACATTGATGTTACAATTTACAAATTGTGTTGTGAAGATTCGGTAAGTACTGATGATCATTGTGTATTTTGTCTTTTTGCGCTTTTTTGGCCGCGAAGGTGGTTCTAAGTTGCATTGGAGGACAGTTGTGTTTAGATAGTTACCGGAGAAAAGAAACACGGTGGTTTGATTTGGAATTTGTGTTTTACTGATGAGAGGATAGGATACATGGAAAGACATTGGAGTAGAACTAACCAAGTTTTGATAGTTTGGGAACTTAGTTTGACTGATGAGAAGTGGTGGGGTTAGGGATCGAGGGACTTAAGAATGAAACAGACTTGCTCATGGGATGGGTGATGAGAATTTTGGAATTGGAATTTTTTGACATATTTGCTTTAATTAATGTTTTGCAGAATGGAGGTCATCACACTCAGGAGGACTTTGCAGTGAGAGGCAAAGAACCCAAAGATGAGGTTCAGATTTATACATGGAAAGATGCCACACTTCGTGAACTAACTGATCTTGTATGCCGTCTGCTTTTATAACGTCATGTGGCTCTATCCTCTTTCCCATATTCGGGTGAAATAGCTTATTACTTGTTCAGGAGATGACTATAATTGTGTTTTCAGGTCAAGGAGATTGCCCCAGCGGCTAGGAGAAGAAATGCAAAACTGTCGTTTGCTTTTGTATACCCTGACAAGAGGGGTTGTTATGTCTTCAAACAGGTACTTTCATGTCTTATGATAGACTTTAGATTTTCCAAAAGAGTAAGCAAGATGAGTCGATGAGATAAGGTCCCCCTTGCTTTGCTCCAGTCCACAGGATAGCGAGTCATAATGATCAAAAGTAAACTCACACTTGCTAATAAGAACGTTTTGCAATTAATGTTATGTCGTTATGATACTCTGAATTTGGAATCCTTCACTGCTTCATGACATGCAATTTTCATTCCCTTATGTCTTTGAACTTTATTTGCCTTACATGTGGCTGTAGTCTAGTCTGTGGGTTTGTATATAGATGCGAACATTTAACCTTAGGTGCAAATACAGTTCAACCATTGATTATGATCTTTACATAATTGGGGAAACACCGTACAAGTACTTATGCACATACATTTAGATTGTGATTTTGTTAAAACATGTTTTATTTCTTCTATTCTTAAAGGCAGGGAT
The DNA here is from genome assembly GCF_000184155.1 of Fragaria vesca subsp. vesca. NCBI lineage: Eukaryota > Viridiplantae > Streptophyta > Magnoliopsida > Rosales > Rosaceae > Fragaria > Fragaria vesca. The sequence goes on along the minus strand of NC_020495.1, from coordinate 703,471 downwards.
GACACATGCTCATGGAAACATAGGGAGACGTCTAGATGACAGCAAGTCCTTGAATGAGCTCAAGTTCCAGGTAAATGAAATAATATATCCTTGTTGTCTTAATGCTTTCCAAGTTTATTACTTTTGCATCTTGTCATCTATCTTTCAGGTGTGGCCTGACATCATCTTATTTTGGTTGTGTAGATTGGAGATTATTTGGATGTGGCAGTCCTATAGAGGAAGATGGTCTTGTCTGCATTTGTTCTGACTGGTTCACTCGTAACATCTCAGATAGATTGAATAGGAAGTAGACCGTCATGTTTTGGCCCCCTTTGATTTCATGCTGATTTTCATGGGGATGTATCCATAACTAAAATTACTCTATCTGCTCATTACTCAACTGACATTTGAAGCTGATCTGTATTTAATGTAGGAATGATATAAACACTCCAGTAGATTTGCTCCTATCTTAATGTCATCGTTTCTTTTTACTTCGTGACTGGGCGTTTTATCAGTGGAGTATCCGTAAATTCGTTTTTCCTCCTCGGGGATAAAGTTGAGTGTTTGGCTAATGCACTTGTATACAATGAACCTGTTTGTACACAGGCGCTGATCTTATCTCATAATTGGATTAATCAACATATTGTCCAACTTCAGAACTATAGAATGCTTAATCATAAAGCTGATTGGCTGTGTGATTGCTGGCACGAGCTACAGGGAGAGCTGCGGATCGGTCACTGAAGCGGAAGCATCTGCAATATTGGCCGGAGCCGAGCTTGCTGCTTCACTGCAATTACAAGATGTAATCATAGATCAGACTCTGAAGAAGTAATTTTGGAACTCAAGAAGAAGCATGGTAAAGTCAATTGGAGAACTCATCTCATCATCCAACAGATAAGAAGGAAGTGCTCCAGTTTTGACAGCTGCATTTGGGTATGGATACCCAAAGAAGCGAATCGGGTGGCGCATGACGCTGCTTAGCTTGCTTTCGGAACGGTGGATCCTATGCAATGGGCTTCCCAGCCACCACCTTCCCTCACCAATATACTCCGGAATGATGGGCTCCCTTGCCCTCCTATGGTCACAGATTGAGCACGGCATACTGGTCGTGGCTCTTCTCTTTTTGTTGGCAAGGAAACTGTATGTTCCTACTTCTGGGTTTGAAGTAGTTGATTAGTTTTCTTGTATTAATTATGTTGTTTGGTTGGGCTTTATGGCTATTGGGCTGTGTCCCTCAATGAAGTTGATTCATTTCCAAAAAAACAAAAAAAAAAAAGTTGAACTATCCGATCATAATACTTTTTTTCTGTGTATTCATATTCACAATCAACTGTTGAGGTATTCACAATCAACTTGTGGATCTTTTACCAAAAGCAACTGTCGAGCTTATTCTTCAGCACAAGAAAAACACTTACACGATACAAGTGCTGATTATGAATTTACTTAATGCTACGTAATTGAGTTGAGGATCAATATAAGCACTCCCAAGTTTCGGTTCTAATCTAAGCATTGCTTCCTTCCGGCAAAGTAATCAAGCGCGTAGTCTTATCATATACCAACGCAGTTCCACAGCTGCAATAAGGTATAATTAGAACAGTTACAAGAGCAAAAAGAAATGGCACAATAACTTGGAACTGAAAAGTGAATGATAGAATGTCAAGGTAATGATGAACTTGGTACTTACTTTGAGCACTTTAAGTTGTTGGTAGTACCACCGTTCGAAATCGATAGTATCGACCCAAAGAATGACTGATTCTCTGTACCACAGTTTGGACAAGGGCCCTAGACAATAAATGTAAGAGTTAGTATTGCAATCAGATAATAACATCAGATCTTGAGAATTGACATTCGACAAAAACAGAACTCTACCTTTAAGATCAGAACATCCTTGACAATAAGTTTGGTGAGTTGTGTGGCTAGATAAACTATGACTGGCACGGCAGCAAACCATGTGAAGATGAAGCTGAATGGTTCTGGGAGCTGTGAGTGAGATTAGTTATAAGAGGTTGTGTTAAGAGTTAAAGACAGAATAAAATCGGTGGATAACAACTAGGTAAAACGCATAGTGATTGCGTACCTCCAAAAGATATGTGATTTCAAAACCAGTGAGATCATCCAAGAAGAAAAACCTAGCAGAGTCAGAAAAGAAGGAAAATTAAGTAACCGAGTATCAACGATGACAAAGCTCCATTACGTGAACAAGAAACGTAACTCCAGAACTAAAACATGCAGAGTTTGATCAGTATGACCAATAAATCAAAAGGTAAATATTAGATTGTAGTTTATATGAAGTTACAAGGAACTTAGTTTTTGAATAATTGGAAACAAGATGACGAAAGGGTGTGGGTGTGTGTGTGTGCGCGCGCGTGTTGAATACCCCTTCACTCCAAGGAGGGATGTGTATGTACCAGAAGAATTTTATCATACTCAAAACGCTATATTTTGAGTTGCATATATAGCCTCATAATTAGGCTAGTTATACTAGGCTAATGGCTCTACGGGTCGATTAATCAGTAGCTATAACTTTTAATATCAGCTATGAACTTTAAGATAGATTTTCTATGAAAATTTGAGAAAAACTTTATCGAAAAGGAAATGACCAAGGAACTTTGGAGCGAGATGATTAGGGACATTTATCTACGAAATTAGAACTTCTTTCACGTCATCTGTTTGGGAATTTTAATTTTCACTTGATGATAAAATCATATGACTTACAATCCTAAGGCAACAACAGTGGCTGGGACATTCAGCAGAAGCATCTTCAAATAGTCAACAGACAGATCACTGTAAACCTGTTGAAAGAAAGTTAATTAGTACAAGCTGAAAACTCCGCTAGATCCCTTATTCTGCAGGCAAGGACAACCTCACCAAAACCTAATGCGACAAGAAGACATCTTTACGTCTTTAAACAACTCGTTCCATGGTAAACTACCACTACCAACTAAGTTTGGAGCACAAGAAAATGAGAAAGAAATTTAGAATCTTAAGATTTTGTATTAAACAGTGTGATCATACTGTATATATGATGCCAATATAATTTACTCATGTTCTCAAGTGTAGCAAAAAACATCAATTATGAAAACATGAACTTCCTTCAACAAACATCGTATTACACTGGGATTGGTACATGAATATAATGAATAAAGAGTAACAAAAGTGAGCATTTTGTACCTTTCTAGTACGGAGACTGCATCTGGGACCCTCAACGACAATATCACTCCCTTGCTCCTGGAATATAAATTAAGATATCATATACAGAAAGATAGATGGAAAGAACTTTACCCAAAATATAGAAAAGAACACACGAACAAACCTTTAGTCTCATCTTCAATTCATCAAACTCTTTGTCGCTCAAAATTGGTTTCCCAGACACATAGGCCATTGAAGCTTCCAAAAACTTCTGTTCATCAGAACCTGCATTTAAAGAAGAGAAATTAAATCTTAGAATGACCGCTATGAATCCTGACACATTGAGGCACCAATACATGAAGAAAAGAAAAGAAGTAGTATGTACTTAGCATGACAACGCTGCTGCCTTCCCACATTAGCTCTTCCTTGAGAATATCAAATTCCTCATTTGACATAATAGCTTTTCCATCATAATAAAATGACTTTAGGAGGGGAAAAAAAAACAGAAGTCAGTATATATCTCAAATACAGATTCACTTGCTATCACATTGCATCCAAATCAAAAGAAAACGTCAGTTATTGACTAATTGTAGAACATGGTAACCAAAAGATGGCAGTTTTTGCCTACATAAGTTGCTAATCCATCCAGAAGTTGAAACTCGCAACCTCATTTCATATCCAGATGTTGATATATATGCTGTTATTACTTAGTCCATAAGATCATTATATGCGGGATACTAGATATCATAAATATAGAAAATGATATATAGTGTAAAATTACTTGTAGTGCTTGAAGAAAGTCTTGTTCCATTTCTCCCAATGACTTCTTCTGCTTCTTGTCTATGCTACAGTATGGCAGGACGTTACCATCAACAACGTCCTCATTTCCTGAAAATGAAGACATCAGAATCAACTCGAGAAATTTCAAACCTAAAACACTATAAAAAACAAATAATCTTAGAAGAAAAAAAAAAAAGAACAAGATAAAAAATCCAGCTTAATCCCTATTTTTTTTTCTTTATATGTATGATGATTTCAACTTACAATTTACGGTGCCACTAGCTCATCTACTTCATAATGACAATCAAAGTGTTCAAATTCACATCCTAACTAAAAGATGCTTAATTTCGATATTGAAACACAATGTCCTATCAAATCTCCGACCAAACTACAACTACAGATCAGACCATAACCAACTATCAGTCACATAGATTTAATGTTGTGATAGATAACAAGATGATCGTTCCTAACCTTGCTGTTTGTCGGCGGCAGCCTTAGAGGGAATCACGAGCAAACGACGTCGTACGCAGAGCTGCCGGCCGCCGAACTGAAACGACTGAACTCTGGTGGAGGAAGACGAAACTGAAACAAAGGGTCTCTGAATAGAAGGATTAGTAGTAGTAGTAGTAGAGCGAGTAGGAGCTACTAGGGTGAAGGCTAGTTTGCTAGCCATGGCTGAATGATTCAAAAGGGTCACCAATTGTGTAGTTTACAGACAGAGCTGAGTGGTAAAACGGAGGCCTAAGATTTTTGGGTTATTCCGTTTTTTTTTTTTTTTTTTTTTTTTTTTTGTTGTGTTTGGAGGGAAAGAAATGGGAGGAAGAAGATAAGGGAATATGTGGAGGGAAATGCAACGGTTTCTTTCTGTTCATCTCAGAAAAATCTGCCACGTGTAAGATTGTGGAAGTGCCACGTGTTGTCTCGTGGTTGAATAGGACGTTGTGAATATCGTTGTTTTGGGCGCGTAAAATCTGTGTTGCTTTCGGTTCGATGTCGACGATGAAGTGAAGTGTTCATGGTGTGCTCATCAATGCCCGGAACCAAAGAGAAGTCAAGAACAATGATCTGTAAAATCCAAATTCATAGTATTGTTGAACTTTATGTGATGTTTTTGTTTTCTGCTGTTTATAGTTTGTTGGTGACGATTTCTTTGTTTTGATAATTTTACATTGCCCTTTTGCGTCACGTTTTTGCATCTCTATTGCAATTGTGTCGTTTCAAGTCTAAAGTGGAAGAATTTTATTTCGTGAATATTATAGTGAACTGTTAAAATATAACAAACTTCAACGTACTTTAGTGAAGGAAAACAATATTAAAACTTTAAATTCCAACAGCAAAGCGTTGAAATTGTTAGACCTAAGTTAGAGTCTTGTAAAATGTCCTTTCATGAGGTCAACAGGCCCAGCAATTGAAGACAAATGACTAAGAAACTACTACACCAGCCCAAATAATTGGTTCTCAACTATTTATTATATGATTTTTCTGAGGTAAGTCTATGGTAGATAGTTTTGAATTGAGTTGTAATTAGTGAAGATGAAGCCAAATTAAGAAGATTCACCTGTGTAAGCATCAAGTCTACGTCAATATATACCATTCCCTTTTTAAAAGGATTAGTAAACTAATCCTTTCCAAAACTTAGATTAATTAATCTTTTTTTGTTTGTTTAAATATGTAGTTCAAAAGAGTAGGCTATGCATGCATACAAAGACAAAGACAATTATTTCTTTAAGCAGAAATGGACTACTCATTCAGTTCTAGCTAATACATATATATAAAGACAAGAACTACGTATAGTAGTCCCCAGATTTTCCCAAGAGAAGACCTTTTTCTAGATGTTGAATTCTTTTTTTCTAAGAGTTAACTAAGCTTTGACCTAAGCTGCTTTGTTCTACCTATGTTCATCAATTATAAACAATGTTTGCTGGCAATAATAGGTGTTGTTTATCTTGTCAAATGTCCGACATATATTAATTCTTCTGAATTTCACTAGTTATGCAGACGAACATCATCATCATCGATCATCAAGTGAAGTGTAATTCATTTGGTGTAGAAATATATCTGATAAAATTGCTAGAAGATTACATGGTTTATATATAGAACGTAAGTTTGGGACTGTACGTATTCAAAGCTAGCCTTCGTAAATCTTCTCAATGATTTATTGCTAGCTATATGTACACGTATTTCTTTCATTTGCATCAATATATAACTACGCCTCGATCTCATGGCCAGAACATAACGTAGGAATGCATCTGCAGATCCGCAATTTAGTTACAGCTAGAAGAAACAAATGAAAACACCAACCTCTCATTTCTACGTTGTATGGAAAGGGGTAAGGTGGTGAGTAAGACACGAGGCACGTACCAAACCCAACTTCAAAGCCTTCCCACTTTCATACATCTCACCCCCCAAATCATGCTAAGACAAGTCGACGACAGATGAAAGACGAAAACAAAAATGAAAAGCACATCTATGATGAATTGATGACCCTAATTAGCTAATCATACAGAGTTATGGTGGAGACTTAACACATCATCAGATCCAAATCATGCATGCGTTTACAAGCTCCACAGTCCATAGGGCTCCACATTGCTTCTCCAAATTTTGTTCTAGCTAGTTCGATCCTTTGGATTTATATTTGTTTTCCAATCTTACTCTAGAACACCCTAAAGCTTAAAGGTAATATTGCGGGTCGGGCCAAACGTAATAATGGAAGTGAATGAGACGTGCATGATGACTCGTGAATAACGAATTGGAAATAAGAGAGAAACTTCAAGAGAGTGGAGGAAGCTGCTGCATGCTGTGGTTGAAAAGATGATTGGTAGTGAACTTGTTTACGGGTAGGTAAAACGTGCTCGAGCTTATAATTTGGTGGGTCATGAACTTTGAAGGGGCCGGGGATAAGTATAGGAATGTAGAGGTACAGGGTCCTCCGGCACTTGGCGGTCAAGATCAATTTAGCGAACTGCTAATAATTAGGATTTGGAAGAAGAATTGTAGTTAAGATCCATCGATATTAAACCCCCTCTACAATAAATCTGTTTGACGATACATTAATACAACTCATGCATTTTAGAGCATGTATTTCACGGAACTCAGTTTGATCACAGTTTTAGTTGTAACGAATTAGTTATCATCAAGAAATGGATAGAGTGTATGTGGATGCATGCATATGAGAACAAATAAGCACATAATAGGTATAGTGACAACGTCCAGATGTTTCATAACATGCATTAGGTAAGTGTCATTTGATATGTAACGTTGAGTTGACTAGTTTAGGTGTATAAAATTGGTAAAACATGAATTTAAGTTCCGTACGTATTCAGTTAAGATGTGACGGTAACTAAATGTCTGGGTAACACTAACACGTTGATGTAGAGCGTTCTTTCCTAGTTGTTTCGTTGAATACAATATTAATATTGTTTGGTAGAAACTTTAAGAATTAAATTCAGTTTACCCCCATGAGGTTTGGGAGTAACTTCATGTTAATCCCTATACTTTCAATTTCATCAGTTTACCCCTTAAACTTTTGAATTTTTCTCAAGCGTGACCAAATGTCCTATATTCTGTCCAAATCGGACGTTAACTGCTGATAATTTTAACCTTAACTGTGAGGCCATTATCTAGAATTTGGGCAAATCAGACCTTATATGTCCAAATCGAACCTTAACTGTTGATAATTAAAAGTCAATTCAAACGGAATATGAGAATTTGGGCACGGCAGACAGAAATTGAAGAGTTCAAGGGTAAACTGATGAAAATAAAAGTGTAGGGACTAACATGAAGTCACCCCCAAACCAAAGTGTAGGGGTAAACTGAATTTAATTCAAACTTTAAATACAAAACAGATTCTATCAAACAATATTAAACACCCATAATAAAAGGGGTTTGGCTGCTATACCGAACGGTATAACATGCCTTTCACTAAGGAGAGGGAGGTGCAGCAGACACTAACACATTGATGTAGAGCGTTCTTTACTAGTTGTTTCGTTGAATACAATATTAATATTGTTTGGTAAAAACTTTAAATACAGAACAGATTATATCAAACAATATTAAACGCTCATAATAAAAGGGGTTTGGCTGCTGTACCGAACGGTATAGCATGCCTTTCAGTAAGGAGAGGAAGGTGCAGCAGGGAGGGTCCAGCATAAGGTGGTTTTGCCTGTGTTTTCCAGCAGGCATGCTATGCGCGCCCTCCGGCACAATAGAATTTTCCTAATAAAAAAACACTATCAAAATATTGTACATTAGTTGTTTAGATACTTATACATTATAATTTTCGATATAAGATATCACTCGTGAATCACGAATACTATGTTCTAAGAAGGATATACAGGTACGTTCAACTCCGATCCCGAACAAGTTGCACTGAGCACGTGGCTCAACACCGATCCCTAAACCAAGTTTATTGATACCAATACATATGTACTGCGCACCGGTCAAAGTTCGACTATGAAAATCCACAAGAAATAATATAAACTTCTCCAATATAAAAATGGAGCCAAATTATACTCACTAATTCTAACTCGATGCTAATGGAACCTCTCCTAAGCTCTCTAAGTAATACTGCAGGAAGTGACCATCTAAAATGTGTGATTAATTACTAATAATACGAGTTAACGTAACGAGTAATACACGCAGAGACAAGTAATTAGAGCAATACTAATATTGCAGAAGCTGATCGAATGTATAAAGAGGAACACCTAGCTAGCATGAAAATTAAGGGACAGATCGATCATATTGAAGTACGTACAACTAGAGCCAAGAGCCAAGAGCCAAGAGCCAAGACGGTTAGGGTTCTCGATCATCCCCCATGCATGCACGCTCTTAACTTTCCAGTCAAACACTGCTTGCATGAAGAGGTCTGGTAGGTGAGGCTTTGAAGCACATGCGCCATCTCACAAATTAATCCCCACAAATCCCACAATTAGCATTCTTCACTTTCTAATTAACACTCTCTAAGTCCAAAAAACCATGGGCTTAGCCAAAGCCGGAATCGATTATCATGCATCCAACTACCTATTTATTTGGTTACACTACTGATTCTATATAAACACTGCTGCTAGGTCTAAAGCTTCCATCATTAAAAGCATAACGTACAACAAGCCCTAAGAAGCTTTTGTAAGTAGTGTACGTAGAGAGATCGAAAGAGAGAGCTATAGCTAGAAGCGACAATGGTGACTGCTGCATCCGTTGGTTCAAGAGTCGAGAGTTTGGCCAGCAGCGGGATCTCAACGATCCCAAAGGAGTACGTGAGACCCGAAGAGGAGCTCGTTAACATCGGTGACATCTTCGAAGACGAGAAGAGCACCGAAGGGCCTCAAGTACCTACCATTGATTTGAAGGAGATAGACTCGGAGGACATCAAGGTGAGGGAGAAATGTAGGGAGGAGTTGAAGAAAGCAGCCATCGACTGGGGTGTCATGCACCTTGTCAACCATGGCATCTCCGACGAGCTCATGGAACGGGTCAAGAAGGCCGGAAAAGCCTTCTTTGATCTTCCCATTGAGCAGAAGGAGAAGTATGCCAATGATCAGGCCTCCGGCAAAATTCAAGGCTACGGAAGCAAGCTTGCAAACAATGCTTCCGGCCAACTTGAGTGGGAGGACTACTTTTTCCACTGTGTTTATCCTGAGGACAAGCGTGACTTGTCCATTTGGCCTCAAACACCTTCCGACTATATGTAAGTGTAACAAACCCACTGCTAGCTCTGGTTCTCTAAAAGGTAGTTCATTTAGCATTATCATTTATTTATACGTTTTCCTAACTGGCGTCATATTCACATAAACGTGTAGTGTGGCAACAAGTGAGTATGCTAAGGAACTGAGGGGGTTAACAACCAAGATACTGAGCATACTCTCACTTGGCTTGGGATTAGAAGAAGGGAGGCTGGAGAAGGAGGTCGGTGGACTCGAAGAACTCCTCCTGCAAATGAAGATCAACTACTACCCAAAATGCCCTCAGCCGGAACTTGCACTCGGCGTGGAAGCTCATACAGACATAAGTGCACTCACCTTCATCCTCCACAACATGGTTCCCGGCCTGCAGCTCTTCTACGGCGGCAAATGGGTGACAGCGAAGTGCGTACCCAACTCCATCGTCATGCACATAGGCGACACCTTAGAGATTCTAAGCAACGGCAAGTACAAGAGCATTCTTCACAGGGGGCTCGTCAACAAGGAGAAGGTGAGGATCTCGTGGGCGGTTTTCTGTGAGCCGCCCAAGGAGAAGATCATCCTTAAGCCGCTACCGGAAACTGTCTCCGAGGAGGAGCCGGCGATCTTCCCACCACGGACTTTCTTCGAGCATATCCAGCACAAACTGTTCAGGCAGAGCCAGGAAGCTCTCGTCTCTACCAAAGAATCTGCTGCCCTCAAAAGCACTAAAGAATCTGCCCTCAAAAGCACTAAAGAAGCTGCTCTCATCTCAACTAATTAGCTGCTTCATCAATCAAGCGCTGTTTAATTATGGGTGCATGAATTAATTAATTTAGGGTGATGTGTCATTGTTGCATCTAAGTATTTCTTTGGTTTGGGTTTGAAAAGACGATGTTGAGCAGGGGAGACTGGGCTATATATTAAGTGCTTTTCCGGTGGTCGATTGATCTTCGCAGCCAGTGTATACCTGCTTATGAATAATTAATATTGATTTTCCTTTCTCTGTCGTTGTGAATTAATGGATATTTAGCCCTTAAACAGTTATAGTTATGGGTACTTTGAAGTTCTTTTCTCTATTTTTTCTGTGTAATGATCTGCGCTAGAAATACTATCATTTTGGCAATGAATGGAAGTGAATGATCGAGCAAGCGATATATGGATTAGGATCCTCTTCTTGGCTTTTTATGCTTACCTTTTAATCTCAGGCCTAGGTTAAAATCTAAAATCTAAAGGTTATAAGTATGACACGTCAATATCCTAGTAATAATTTCCCAACAGTTGGCTAACACTGTTTCTATATCCTCTTCCTCTGTCATCTCATCATCGTTCTCCATCCCCCTCTTTCGCTCAGTCAGTCTCTCTTCAAGATAAATTATTTTTCATCTCCACATCAAGGAGGCTTGGCTTCTCGGTAAATTGGATCATATAATTCCCATTTGTTATGGTTTCTTGGTTTGATTTCTAAAAATAAACCCTTCATACTTGTTTCTTATTGTTTGAATTGGTGGACATGCAGCTGGTGTTCTTCAAAATTTTCTCTAATTTGGCTGTGCTTGCATAATGAATATGCAATCGGGGTTTGAAGGATTCCAACGGAAGGCACATATATTGCTCATGTGCTCCAATTTGGATTAGATATAGGACATGGGTTTGAAGAAGAGAGAAAATGGTTGCAGATCTGGGAAAAAAAATTGGAATGAAGGAAGTGCATGAGAATTTAGAGAGAGAAGGAAAAGAAAATTGATTGGAGGAAGAATGAAAAATATTAACGCCTTACCTTTTCTTTCTAAAAAGAAAAAGAAAAAGGAAAGAGATCGAAATGAATGAATCTAAAAATGAGTAGAGGAAGAAAGAGATGTTCCGTGAATGGATAGGATTCAAAATCAAGGATAAACAAGTATGATGGCTAGCAAATTGGAGAGGATCCTGATCAGCGATCACACATGATGAAAAAGCCATTATAGATTGCGTATGTACCTAACTGAAGTAACTAAAGCCATTATGGATTCAGCAGTAGCTTCACAAAGGATCGGACACATCAACATATATAACTAAAGCAATAGGAAAATGAAGTGACGAAGGTGTAAGAGAATGAAGTGATCGAATAGCCTAAATGAAAGAAACAGCTAGGGTAAGAGTAACCAAACAAATTTTGTGTTCTCACTTCTCAACTGGTCTTGGACCAGCAGAAAGGCAAATTCGGCTGGCGGCTGCGGATCTTGTGGCCTCTTTGTCTTTGCAGAGGGTGTGCTCTGTATATTGGATTACCAATCCTTTGATGCAGCTTCTCCCCCTCCTTAATGGAGCAGTTTGTTTGTTACTGTGTTTATGTTCTGTTCTTTCTTTCCTGTCTTTTCTTTTTCTCATGTACTAGCTCTGTTCGTTTTCTCTCAATGAATTTCTCATTACCAAAAAAAAAAGTGGAAGGGCCAATGAAACATACCCAATCATCAGAAAGCACAGGCAGGACACGCAAGGCCTAGCTCCATGTACTAATTTTCTCTGAGATGATCAATAATAGAAGACGATTGCATCAACTCAAAATGCTTCAAACGTACCGATCGACAATGGCTGTGGCTATAGGAGCTTGAGATTTGTCACCACGGACGATCTTACTCAAAGAAGGAAGAGGCCGGGACCAACATATATATTCAAACATAGAAGTGTAACAACATCATTACATGCAGTTGGTTCACCACTCAGAATTTCATTGATCGACCGGCTTAGACATCGAGGCAATACCGTCATTAATAATTAAGATGTACATCATGCAGCACATTCCTTCTTCTATAAACCAAACAAACAACCTAAAAATTTTATTCATTAACCGTGTAACAGTGAAGATTAGCTATCATCTTGAACAACAATAATTGACACAAGGAGCTGCTTGGGACTAATCAATCTAATCGTGAAGGCTATTGACATGTGAGTCCTTGTTAGAATTATTTAGGGTTGTCAATTGGTCATGTCATGCGGTTCAAAATATCCAATAGAATTATTTAGGGTTGTCCAATCCTAAGATCAAATACTCCAAACGTCTGAACTTTAAAGAAGAAAAACATATAACATAATTCATATCTGATAGCTATACAACCCACTTTATTTCGTGCGAGTTCGAGTTATGTTGATCGTTTCGTTAGAATTATAAGAGAAATTAATCTTCTTGTTAGAGTAAGTTATCTATCTGATCATTATACGATTGTGTGTGCGTGTCTTATAGTATAATTTGTGTGTAGCACAAAATGTATGTATATAACCTTCCTACACGTACCTAATTATGAATACATCAGAATATTCACTCTCACTATATAATTTTCATTTCTCTTCATTATAAAACTTGATATAAGAGTATTCTCAAACAAAAAAAACTTGGTATCAGAGTAAAACTCCAAAAGAGGACTCTATCTGTCTCTTTGTTTTCTAATTGTTTTTTTCTCTTATCCAAAGGTTAGATTATCAACTGTTCATTCTTTTATTCACAATATATACATGTCTAGAAACAATAATATAAAAGGAATGAGACCAAGTTAAAAGTACATATAGATCCTTATAATTGATTAATTAGATAACAGTAGAGAAAGGCATCAATTATGATTCCCTCCACCTTATCCATGATCTCCTAGTTAGTGAGAGTATCTTGATGGAAAGAGATACGATAGCTAGAAGCCTTTTAAAATGAATAAAATTAGAATGAGAGAACTTGAACTAGCTAACATGCAAGAAAGGAATTGGCATTGATCAATTATTAATACAATTCAATTAAGTTGCATTGTTTCTTGTTGGACAAACAACAAGCTAGCGGGGTTACATATACAGCGAGGCTGGCAGGCAGGCAGGAATTTGTTTGAGAGAACAAGTAGGATCATATATATCTGAAACTAGTTAGCTAGCATGTGATATCGATCTTATAGGAAAACTGGGTCGTAACTCGTGAGGGGTCTATTGCTCCCACCATGAGAAGACTGCTGACAACTTCCTCGCTAGCTAGGCTAGCTGTTAATCGATCAAATTGGCAATTATGATTCATTATGTAGTATTAGGGGACTATAAATGCAGTTTAAAGTTTAAACACCTAGAGTAAGAGTTCTCACTTCTCAATCTGGCTGGTACTGAATGCATGGTAGAGTTCATATTATCTGCATGCGAAGTAATCTAATCAAGAAGAAGTGAAGTTCTTCATCGATCCCTGACTGTGCTTTCAGTAGAATCAGTAGGATAAGGATCCTCTCCTTGACTCCACTTTATCCTTGTTTGTCCTTAGCTTTTAATCACAGCCGTTGACAGCAAATCTAAAGACCAGGATTGTGACAGCTCAGCCAAAGTCATCAAAACTCATTAAAACATCAATTTCAAGGTAAACACCGTGTTTAATATCAAAAACTCTGTTATATACACTATTTCCAGTGATTCGATTGAGGAAGCAAAGCAAATCAAACATACGGGGTACTCTTTATCTGATTCAAATCTACGTGATTAATCTCACTCCCACTTGAAATTTGAAATGCCAAATCATTTCCAAAACATAGTGACTTGGGTTTTTCTGGGTCTATCTTGAAGCTTTCAAAGCCTCCCGCTTTCTGTTTCTTCGTCTCAGTTTTCCCTCTCTCCCTGTTTGTATCTCTGCAACTATATTGGGTAAATGATGGTTATTAGTTCTTGTTTTGTTTTCGTCTGTACAACATACATAGATAACAAATACCCAGAAGGATGGATAGGAAATCAAGGAACTCATATTCTGTAAAATCGAAATTCCACAGACCACAGAGGCAGAGTGAGAGAGATCGAGGAGGGATCTGGAAAGAAAATTGACAAGCTTTCATCTCCGATCAATAGCCATGAGATGTATAGAGCGAAAGACATGATTAGAGGAAGAGGTGAGAGATGTGAAAGAGGAAGAAAGAACAGACGAAATGACGAAGGAAAGAGAGGAGGTAAACCTTGCAATTAAAAACAAACGGCGTTTTACATGATATGTAATTGAAATCATTAAATGCTCATTAAAAAAGTTTTTTTGCTGAAGTGTCATAATGTCACCCTTTGGATTTTTCGTGAAGGGCTGCGATTAAAACACAAGGACAAACAAGGATAAAGTGGAGCCAAGGAGAGGATCCTCATCCGAATCAGTATTGCATATACATACTGGCCACGTTTGGGAACACAGATTAGATCGTTAAATATTGGTTATATGATGCGGCCAGTTCAAGACCGATCGATACCAGGGAATTGATACTTATTATTTTCTCCCTTCACATACATATTGCTGCAGAACGATAAAGGATGAGAGAAAGCGTTCATAACCATGCACGAAAAAGCGCTGTGCAATCAAGGTAGTAAAGATCAATGTACTCAACAGTTCATCGATCATGATCGAACTAGTGAAAGACTAACTAGTTAGAGATGAAAGTTAATCAAGTATCAGAACAAAACGGGAGTACATGTACAAGTTCAGATGGAAATAAACCAAGGCCAACCTGCATGAGAGTACTACTGGACTTCATCTCGTACATGTGATAATGGAGGTCGATCAACACAAGAGCTATAGCGTTGATTAAATACAAAGATCGATCGAGATGAAACCGTACTCCATCACTCAAATCATCTTAAAACACAATTTTTCTCGCATATCAATTATTGCATTTCTCTCTTTCGGTAACTTTTGCAAATCATATTCAACCATACATGATTGAACATCGAAGCTCTAATAACTCTACTGGATATATACAAACATGCATGGCACACCAATCTTAGACAAAGGATCGAAGGACATACAGATTAATGCTACTTCTTGCGATCGAGCACCTATATTAGTTGAAGCCAGAAGTACATTTTTCAATCAATCTGTTTTGGAGCTCAGGAATGTCAATGCTTTCCCCATCAATCACCTGTTGATGACAATTGAAAAATGTAAGTGCCCCGGCCAGAATTAGAAAAAAAAAAAAAAGGTGGCAGATTAAGTGCCCCGGCCAGAAATTAAACTTATAACCTGATCACAGTACCTCAGTTTCAAGGCTATAAATCAACATTTGATTTCTTTTGGCCGAGTTGCAGCTCACTATACTAAGTCCTTCTGAAACCAGTATGCCAATCACTCTTGAAAGAGGAAGCCCTTGTTTCAATGGAGTACTCACAACTATCTCCACTCCTGTACAAGCTGGTCTGACCAATATGACAGAATCCCCCATTATCGATGGAGTCTGCAAATTCTCCACCACTGCAGTACTAGAGCCTGAAATGTTGCTTTGGTTTTTTAGTTCATCCTTCTTTTCTCGCAGCTCCTCGAGGTCCTTTTGTAAATGTTTTATGTAATTGGCCGCCTGGTGCACATGATCCGATATAGACCTCTTCCCCTAAAGCCAAAACAAGAATAAGATTATTTTGCTGTGTAAAACTCGATTAAAGAGAAATTCAAAGTAGAATAGCTAGCTAGAGATTTAAAAAGTCATACCTTGAGATATTCAAGAGGGAGATGAGATCGTAGAGAGGCATAAAGGGTTGTCATCTCTTGTCTTCGCTGCCGTTCTATATCTCTGTGCATGATCTTCTTGACCTTCTTGCTCTCCTGATCTGGGTTTTGATCATCATCTATCTCACCGAAAGTGATGGATGTTTTTCTCTTCGGCTGGCTAAAGTCGATTTGCCTGGGACTCATGAGATGAACATGATCTTTCTTTTGATGAGAAGGACCAAGTGGGAGTGGGAGTGGGTATACATGATTCTCTCGGATCTTGTGTTCTACACAGGGAACACAAGCGATCTGCGACAGCTCACCGTCATGGTCTAATATATTGGGGAGAATAAAATCCATGTTTGAAGCTCCAAATCCTGATCTTCGTCGATCTCCTACATATTTAATCTCTATCCAGCTTGCATCAGCTTTACACCTCCTCTAGCTCTGTTCTCTTATTTTGAAGATGAAATCCAGCTAGCTAGCTATAGCTAGGGTTTCAACTCTCAATGATTAGTCGATCAATTTATAAGTTTAATTTCACTAGCATGGTGATATAAGGAGTGACCTCATCGTTTAATCGAAGACTGTACATCTGGAGACTGATTAAAGAAATGCGTCACTACTTTCACATGTGAGAAACTGCTGAGAGAGACATGAGTTTACCCCTTTACCGTTCACACTAGTGGAAAAAATCACTTAGCCGACGGAAAAATAATATTTTCGTCGTCTAAGATCTACTTAGCCGACGGAAAACCTTCCGTAGCCTAAGTTTTTACCTAGGCGACGGAAAAATATTCCGTCGGCTAAGAAGATCTTAGGCGACGGAAATTTTCACCTAACCGACGGAACATTTATATATAAATATAAATGATTATTTATGATAACTTAGGCGACGAAAAATTATTCCGTCGCTTAGGTTATATCTTAGCCGACGGAAATATCTACTTAGT
>NC_020495.1:681733-686508 GCF_000184155.1 Fragaria vesca subsp. vesca | reverse complement strand
CTACGCCTTCTCGGCGCCTCCTCCTCCTCCTTCGCCGCGGCACCTCCTCCTCCTCCAAGCAGCGCCGCCTCCTCCTCCTCCTCTTCTCGGCGGCAACTCCTCCTCCTCCTCTTCTCGGTGCGTGGCACCTCCTCTTCTCGGCGGCACCTCTTCCTCCTCTCGGCGAGTTTAGCGTCGGAGGTGGAGTGGAGTTGTTCGGGAACATGCAAACATAACCGTCGTGGTCGCCAGAGAAGAGGAAGAGAAGGAAAAAAAAAAACCTAAAAATACGAAAAAAACCGCCAATTATTACTAAAAAAAAAAAAATTTAAATTTTTACTTCCTTCCGTCGACTAAGATCTTAGGAGATGAAATATTCCGTCGGCTAAGAAAAACTTAGTCGACGGAAAAGTAATTTCCGTCGACTAAGTTCCGTCGACTAAAGTCTTGGCAGACGGAACTATTCCGTCGACTAAGTCCCACTGAGCCGACGGAATTGATGATTTCGTCGGCTATTGTCTTAGCAGACGAAGCTTAGCCGACGAATCGGCTAAGATCTTTGCAGACGAAATATATGTCTTAACCGACGAAACGGTTCCGTCGGCTAATAGCCATAATCCAGTGGTGTCACCATAACGAATTAGGAAAATATAACAAAATTAATAACATTGTCAGAATCTTATTCTCAATCTAAACTATAAGAGCACTTAGCTTCTCCATAAATTCTCTATTACGAGAATTCAGAGAAACAAAAGTCAAAACTTTAAGTAATTTTTTTTTTCCGACTTAAATATAATATTCTCTATTTTACATAATTCAAGCTACATTAAAAACGTTGTTGAACAAGAAATTCTAGAGAGTTCCATAAGACCAGCTTAAGGTGAGATAAACGCCATATATACAGTGTTTATTACAAAATAGTGAAACACTTCCTAGTTAGTTGTGGACGGCCATATATACATTGACGGTGGCACACAACATCAATCCGATGCATATGATGATGAGGTCAATGAAGATCTTTATATTTTGATTTTATGGGCCACACAATTTCTGTAAATAATTCTTTTGAATCATCATTTGTGCATAAGAAAAACACGTGTGTTCAAGTCGTATGTATATTTGAGGAAACCCAACACTCCAAACAAAAGTATGAACTCATTAGGAAATTGAAATCTCTAGCCTCTTCATATATACAATTAACAAATGTCAAGATGCTCCAAGGTAGTTACCATTATCTTAACCACATGTGGTAACTCTTGCTCTTTGAAGTAGGTTACCGACTAATTAAGCTCCAAGCTAAATAAAGAAAAAGAGTAAATAATTAAGGGGTTTATACGTATTGAGCTTAATTTCGTATCAAACATAAAAATGCCATGATCTCTTTTCTAGTTTTCTATATGTTGTTCTTGTACTTAAGTGCATAGTTTACAACTTTTACATAAACGCGAGTAATATTAATATGATTTGTGGGGAACAGGATTAGCCGTTGATCATGAAGGCAGGGTCCATGGATTATAGCTTGTAATTAAGTCATCGATACCACGTACACTCGTCTTGATACTTCATTCCCCACTTGGCAGGACAATCTCATCTTCATACAAAATGCTGATTTATATAATTATGATTGATAGCGGTCATCACATTTCATTGCTATGGCCTATGTGATCGATATGGGATTTTTTTTTCTGTTTTAGTACTCGATCTTATTGTTTAGTAGTACTGTCACGTATACATATTGATCCAAATTACACTTTCATCATTTTAATACATTCTTCAGAATTGTTCGAGTACTATTTGGATTACATCCATGATGCACTAATCATATATGCCCGGATGTATCCGCCAATTTGTATTAATGGAGGAGCCGGCTAAATATATGACTTCTCTTCGGTTCAAGTACAAACGCTAGCTTCATCGATCAAGTTAATTTTGTAGGGTTTGTGGGCCGCCGGAACATGCTCCGACAGTCGGACTGTGTCGGAGAAGATTGATGATGACATTGTCCTTGACCCTAACGCGAAGGTCAGGTATTCTAGGGTTAGGGTTTCAGAGAAGGTCAGGTATTCTAGGGTTAGGGTTTCAGAGAACACGGACGCTGTTAGCGGCAACCCTGTACTACGAGAAAAGCTCATTTTCCATGTCTGGTTGCCAACCCCTTTCTGTACATCCGTGCTCGATCTGCCATGTACGGTAACACATGTGGCTAAATTTAGGACTCCATTACAAGGTGGATTAATTAGTTGAAGATGAAATGAGCTTTACCCTTTCTTCTGAGCATTTGTAGATTATTGGAATCATTAAACTTTTTGTTGAGTCGTTTTTGATAACTTATGCTAAAAGGTCGAAGCATATTGTTTCTATTGAGGCAGAGTAGGTACAGATTGATTTTGATTCATCCTTGGCATTGACTTAACCGGTAGGATATAAGCTACTGTGGTCTCTCCAGCTAATAAGCGCAAACTGGAAAACGTACTCGTGGAAGCAGGAATAAGCTGCCTATATATGCTGCTGCTGCCTGTTGAGGTTGTAGTGAAGCCTCCTCGGAAGATGAGGGAAGAAGAAGAAGAAGAAGAAGAAGAAGAAGAAGAAGCTTCAGATGCACGTTGAGTATGATGCCTAGTTGGATGGTGCTTTTGGGTTAACCGTGGCTGTAGAAGCTTTATGAATAAATTAGAGTTTAATCTTGACCTGGTTCGGATCACTTCCTAGCAGTGTCAAGTTACTTGGTAACTTTGAATTATATCTCTATCAAAAAGCAAAAAAAGCTTTGAATTATATCAAATGAGGCATTCTAGTGAGGACTCTTAAATTGAAGATTAGTAAATGACTTTTCGGTTTATGGTTTAAAAGACCCATTTTTCGATCACATTTTGATATCTCATCCGTTCAGTTTTCAGGTTTATATGAGTAGATCATTTTTACAAATTTTCAGTCAAATTGGTATTTGTTAAGATAATAAATTAGATCAAATTAATGGACGTACCAAATCTGTCAAATATGAACCGTTCAAGTTCATAATTGATAAATCATACTTATGAATGTCTTAACAATTTTCAATATAGCTGGAAATTTGAAGAAATGATATACTCATAAATACCTATAAACTGAATGATCAAGATGTGGATATAATTAAGATCGAAATGTGGGATAAGCCTAAAAGCCCTCAACTTAAGAGTCCTCATTAGAAATGCTCTCTTATATCAAAATCCAATTAAGGTGTCTTTAGTGTCAAACTTTTATAGCTTTCTCGATGATGACTCAATGTTGACAAAACCAATGCGAGTGGGAATTCAGAATTGTGTATTACATCATTGTAAGTCCATTTATGCGCCTGAATACGTACTGGTTTGATTTAGCGTTATGATTGAATTATAAGCGTGGTGAGAGGGGCTGCAATTTATGTCTTGTTGGTTGTCTAGACCTCAACGACTTAGGCCTAGTTTGGTACAGATTCGCTTTTAAAAAAAATCAGCTTCTATCTAAACTTTTAGATTTTATAGTGTTTGGTAAATGAAAGAAAAACAGTTTTTTTTTTTGTAAATTACACGTCGCTGGCAGCAGTTTTTAGAAACAACTTGAAGGTTACTTTTAAAAGCAGTTTGTCACTAAAAACACTAGAAATTTTAAAAGCAGTTTGTCACTAAAAACACTAGAAATTAATAAATTTTACCTTAGCAGCACTTTTAAAACTAATATTTACCAAACACGAAACTGTTTTAATTCACAGTTGATTATTTTCGCAATGCAACAACAACAGTTTTTTTTAAAGTCACACCAAACTAGCCCTTAGTATTTGGAGCTAAAAAAACCTTTAAAATATCGTGATCAATCCAAAAAGAGATTTGTCGAAAAACAATGTAAATAATCAGAATTTGGGAAGGGGATTTTTTTCGAAAAGAAATATTTAGAGGGGGGAGTAATTGAATAAAAAGAAGGAAAAAAGAAAAAAAAAAGACTTTTATTTTATTTTTGGTAACTTAAATTTTGTCTTTTAGTGACTTATATTTTGTCTTTTTATAAATGTGTTAAAAAAAAATTTGATGGGTGGATTTCACATTGAGAAATTTTATTCTCACATTCCTAAATACTTAATACACACTTTAATCTTTTAACATTTAAAATCATGTTTTAGGGGTAATCAAAATGACTAAAAAGTCATACCTACTGGAATAAGAAATTTAGTTAGAAAATTAACTTTGTTATAGATCTAAGTCTAAGTTAACTACCGAATTGTACATTGAGGTTTCTCATGATTGTTCGTATTCATACTATTTATATCATTTTGATATATATAGTAATGGACATATCCTTCTACAAACAAGAATACCATATCGAACTCTACAATACAAAATACCTTTTGTCTTTCTATCGGTGAGAAAATAAAAATCATGTCGTCATATAACCCCTAGTTTAAATTTCCTTCATATGTTTGTATGTGTTGTTTCATGATATATACTTTTTAGAAGAATTGTTTCATGATGATCAATTGAAAGAAGAAAACCATAAAAGAATCATTGTGTTTATCTTGATAAAAAAAACACATGTAATCTGATTATGATATACAAGCTAGCTAGCTTTCATGATTGATAAGATAAAAAACAAAAATCAAACTCAATGATTTTGATATTTATTTATGGAAAAAATTCAGTTTACTACCCTGAACTTTAGGTCTAAAATCAGTTTGATACCTCATCTTTTTTTTAATCAGTTTCATACCTAAACTTTCAAAATGACATCAATCTCAACCAAAATGACTAAAATAGCATTGGTTAATCTTTTTACCCTCTCTCTCTCTC
>NC_020495.1:646178-681713 GCF_000184155.1 Fragaria vesca subsp. vesca | reverse complement strand
ATTGATGTCATTTTGAAAGTTTAGGTATGAAACTGATTAAAAAAAAGATGAGGTATCAAACTGATTTTAGACCTAAAGTTCAGGGTAGTATAGTGAAATTATCTCTTTATTTATATTATGAAGTCTGTGGGTAGAATTGGTAGTTTGGGGTGGTGTATATAGTAAAATGATTAAATAAGAAATAAGATTAATGGTGAATTAAGTAAGATATGTGTATCAAGTATTTAAAGACGTGTGGACACGTTCTAAACAAAAAAGGAAAAAAAAGAAAAAAAAAAAGAGAAAATAGACACTTGACCTTTTACAGAAGAGTCAAATACTATCCAGACACGTTTCAGAGCTTCACTAACTACCCAAACAAACAGTGTGTTCGGAAGCCGCAAAACTGAACTGATTGCTACAAGTAGACTTGTTTTCGAAAACTAGGGCTCCCAACTCCAACTCTTTCACTTCCTCTCTTCCTCTTCTGTTTCTGAATAAGGTATGTTCTTCCTCTCTCTTCTTCTCAACTCGCGCGTTACTACTCTGCTAGAGATCTTTCACTCTTTTTTTGTCTGTCTGATTCTTTGAGGTGTTGTATTGGTTTTACTTCTAACTTGGTGGGTCAATTTTACTTACTATGGGGCTTAGTGGCTGTGGATATAAAACTTAAACCCAATTAGTGGAAATTTGATTGTTGATTGTGATTTCATTTGAACAGGCTCTGTTTGTTGTGATAGGAGTTCCAATTTGGGTAGTATTATCGACAGCTTAGTTGGGAATTGAACAATGTTTTGGGTAGTATTAGCTTAATATACATTGTTGCTCCATTTCGTTGAGATTTGTCATCATTTATTGTTGTTTTTTTTTTTCGTGTGCTTTTATACTCCTATGAGTATATGTTGTGCTTACATTTCACATTTTCGTATGAAATGTACGTTGGTAGGGAATATGTCGTGTGATACTGCAAAGGAAAATGCATCTGTAGTGGATTCATCTGTTACTGAAAGGAAAGAAGACATGGGGAATTCAGACGGGCCTGGTAATTTTAACTGAACTTTGTTCTTCATTCAGTGCATATTCAAACTTTTTTCGTTGGTATGGATTAATCTATTATGATTAGATTAGTGTGATTGAGTGTAACTACTTCTAATGATTCCTCTTTCCCCAAAATTACAAATGAGTAGTAGGCATGTATAGATCTCATAATGTTGCCGTAGTATTGAATACATGGTGGTTTGCTGATCCTACTTTGGAAATGGAGGATACCTCAGCATGTAAATTGTTCTTTATATGTTTGCTTTGTGCATACTGACCCGAGATACTTACTTCCTCATGGTAGATATAATGACAAGAAATGAAATTTTATGCTTTCGAAACTGTCTATGGGTGATAGCCTCTTTTGTCAACTTCTCCTACTATCACTGCTTATCTTCTGGTTAGAGATCACCCTGGACTCAAATCTGAACACCCTTTCCTGTGAGTATAGGTATTAGACCATATATCCCAGTTTAGTTCATTTGTATATTCTCCCTATCCCTCTGAGGTTGGTGTAAGAGTTTTATATTACAAGATATTGAAGTTGCTTGATGCTAACAAGATCTTGTTTGCTTAACTTCAGTTTGTAATTGATAATTTAGGCTTCTGTTGTCCAGTAATTGTCTAAAATTTGTTTCAAAAATGGGGCCCATATTCTGTCGTGTTATACTGTTATAGTGTCTCTGAATTTTTTTTCCCTATCAGGGGCTAAATTTCCACTCTTGAGGTAATGCTGGATTGTTTTTGTTAAAAAAAAAAAGGGTAAGAAAAGAGATGAGTATAATATTTCCTTCTGCTAGATAGGTATTGGACTATTTTGTTTAGACTGTGTCCGGTAATAGTTTATTTAAATTGAAGTGGATAGCCAAGTGGGTGGACGAAAATGGAAGTATCTGGTGCTTTTAAAATGATTTGAAACAGTGTAAGATGAACACTGTTGCAGTTTTGTTTGATGGCTAGGCCAAGAAGCTTTAGGAGTAATATGTGCTGGATAGGAGTGCTTCTTTTGGATATCATGAAAGTAATTAGCCAATAAATTTCTCAAAAACTGGTGCTTTGTCATTTGTTGCTGCTTGAATTTGCTTCACTTTGTTATAGATGTCTTAAGGCTGCCGATATATATGTGAGTGCATCTAATCAAAGTTTTCAGATATTAAGGATATTCGTTGGTAGAGGGTTATAACCTGACTAGAGATGTCTCAAGCAAGTTAGCAACACTATGGTTTAGTGCTGAAAAACTGAAACTGCTGCATATTAGTTTGGTCTGTTTTCAGGGCTTGTAACACAGAGCAGATTATTGCTCTAGAGTTGTGCAATGAACTTAGTAAGCTTGAGCCTCCCACCATTCACTTTGGTCTTTTACCTCCTAATATCGTTAAGCCTTTGTGGTTTTTGGCCTTCTTTTTTATTGGTACTACTTCTAAGTCCAGGACCGATGTTTTCTCACTAATAAATCTTTGGTTTGTGTTGGATGTAAAGTTTTCCATATTCCTCAGCTACAAATGAAGATTATGTTCCCTGTTATGAACACGTTCTTTCAGGAAATTTATAGGTGAATGTACATATATTCTGAATTTATCAGCTGCATAGACTTTTAAATGTGCAAATGAGTGTGTTGTGGAAATATAGGCTTGTCTTCTTAGATGCAGTCAGTAAAGTTCCATTCCCTGGGTTGACTTTTTCATTCTATACATAGTAGTTTTAGAAGACTTGTACTTCATTTCTGTGTTTGGCTGGATAGTTGGTGTTTACAGTTCTGTCATTTTTGTAAGTTGAAATTGAATATAAATTGGTAGATAAAGCATGATGTAGAAATTGAATATAAGATGGTAGATAAACATAGGCTGCTTGATTAAATATTGCATTTATCTACATGTAAAAATCTTTGGTATGTTCTTGAGCTTTGAATTTTCATAATGCTAATCTGGTTAGTGATAATATGATATTTTCTTGTCAGAGAGTTCAAGTCACAAAGGTACTGAGGGGGTTGATCCATCTAAGTCAGAAGAAGTTGGGCACTCTCATGACCGTGTTTGGGATTCACCTGCAAGAAAAAAGGGTAAATTGTATGGTACAAGATATTTCATCATTAAGAGTTTGTCACATGAGAATATCCAATTATCCATTGAGAAAGGAATTTGGGCTACTCAAGTGATGAACGAACCAATTTTGGAAGACGCTTTTCATGTAAGATGGTCCATGTTTCAGTCTCATGCTTTGTTTTCCCATATGTAGATACTCTATTTAGAAGCATGTCGTTGTGTTGCAGAAATCTGGTAAAGTAATTTTAATATTCAGTGTCAACATGAGTGGATTCTTCCAAGGGTATGCACAAATGATGTCTGCTGTTGGATGGAGGCGAGACAATGTATGGAGTCAAGGAAGTAGTAGAAGTAATCCCTGGGGGCGCAGTTTTAAGGTCAAATGGCTGCGATTAAATGATCTGCCTTTCCAACAAACTCTTCATCTCAAGAATCCATTAAATGAGTTCAAACCTGTTAAAATTAGCAGAGACTGTCAGGTTTTTTCATCTTATAATTGAAGTGTGTTCTGATCAACTTTTTGTTGCATTGGCTTCTTGGAAGAATGTTCTAAATTATGACTCTAAATTCTGTGTGCTTTTCCAGGAGTTGTCTCCAGATGTTGGAGAAGCGCTCTGTGAGCTTCTTGATAGGCATAATGATCTGAATGGCATGAACAGGTGATGCCTTTTGAAACTGGAAGATATAATATGTATCTTTTTGAATTATTCCCGGCTCTTTTGGTTACAGTTTTGTTCTGTAACAGTATTGACATGGATGATTTTCCTTCTAAAAGGCCCTGCGTAGAGCCTCCATGTTCAGTAGCGGAAGAAGAGTATAATATGCCCCCAGTGCATCTCTCATGGTCGCAAACTCCCATGCTCTATCCTTCCATGCTTTATCAACATCAGGCTGAAACAAAGGGATTTCATTTTGCGAATCAGAAATGTAATGGTATTATTCTCCCTTTCCTGTCAACTCTGTTACATAAAAAGTTACAAGTGAACAACTTTTGCTATTTATGAATACCAATATATTATATGAGTGCACACGGATTTGACATCTCATTTGATGTTTGGGTTTGTCTGCAGAAAGGCGGCCAGCTAGTGTTTTGACTGAGGATGATTTTCTTGAAATGGTATTTTGGTCAATCTTCATTTTTTGGCTTCCCCCTTCTTTCATTTTGTAATTTAGTACCTGAAGTGTTGCTTGAAATTCTTCATTTCTGAAAGGCAATGGTTTATACAACTGTAGTTTATGACTTGCTTCTTGTTGGGTGTTAGAAAATTGTTTTTACATCATCATCATCTCTCTCTCTCTCTCTCTCTCTCTCTCTCTCTCTCTCCTCTCTCTCTCTCTCTTCTCTCTAGACATCCACTCATGCAACAATATATATATATATATATATATGTATATATAATCTTATTGGGTTCTTTCGCTGATAGTTGTCTTTTCATAACCTGTTACTGCAGTCTTATGAAGAATACCTAGAGGTCTATGGCAGAAGCAGGAAGGAACTGTATCAGCCTGTCAGTATTCTATCTAAGACTATTGTATTAATTCCTTATAAATATGTGCTGGGATCTTATGAGTTTATACATTTTTTTTTGAATAAGAGTTTATACATTTCTTTCTCATGATTTATGGTTTCGGAAACACAAATTGGCCCTTTTTAAAAATTATTGATTGATTACGTATATATGAGTAGGTCTACCAAATGATTTACCTATCAAATTAGTCCAAGTCTGAGACCTACCATCAAATGGGTGGCCCTTCAGTTTGATGTCCTGGCTGATGATTATGTCCATCATAGGACTAGATACCATTGCTATGACAGATGAAAAAAAATTTCCTATATAGTTGTGAGGGAGATATCGATGGTGTCCCAGTTACCTTGAGAAGTTTATTTTAACTATGTTCAAGTACCTGCGACCTGGGTGAAAAACCTGTCTGTTGATGAAAATAATTGTAGATGGTGAACCTTGGAGGGTATTGAGTCTACTGACCACCATTGTAAAGGTTACATTTCTGAGGGGTGACACTTTCTCCAATCCAATGGGGTGTGTAGAACGAGTTCAACATGAGGTTTTGGGTGTTCTTGAACTTTACTCTTACGTTATTACCATAACTTGCTATAGTAGACAGGTTTCCACTAAAATGCAATCCTAACAGATAAAATAAACGTTAAATTCAGAGCTTGTCTCAATACCTTACCTAAATAGGAGTTTTCCTGCAACCTTATTAGGGTGGCTACTGTTTTATTCTGTATAGAAACAGGAGTACTGGGACATATTATTCTTATGCTTGCCAAACATGCCCCTTTTCGCTGTGGAATTTGATCATTGTCACTTTTATCTGATTTAGCTGTGCATTTTTTTTTTCTGTAATTAGGTGTAAGTGCTTCTAAAGTAACTCCTATTTGACAGGGTTCTACATCACAGAAGTCATCCAGAAGTAAAGTGCATGAGGATGATATGTAAGTACAATTTTACTGGTTGTTAAAAAATGTCTTGTTTTTATATCTCACTGATGAGCATGAAAAAAACATTCTGCAGAAACTCAAGTTACGGAAGTAACCGCAGCTGCTCAAGGAAAAGAGCTCATCAGTCATCCCATAAGCAATCACAATGTTGACATATCAAGCGTCGTTTCTCCCTTTCTCTTCTCGGAAATTAGCTTGTCATCTGATGGAGTTTTGCATTTCCTTCGGGGCAAAATATTCAGTTTAAGCCAATTGTTTGGCCGACCTTTGTGTCGTTTTGTACACATTGTATGTACTCATACCTTGTTTTATGTTTCAAAATGGGGGCATGTTTCCACAAATTGTACAGTGATTGAATCGGCAACATTGCCCCAACTCCGCCTCTCCTAGATTAGACATATGAATCCTGTCAATTTTATAGTTGTGCCCTCATGTATGTTAACAGTTACACCATTAGATGCTGGTGTAAGAAAATGATGAGGTATTGATATAAACATGCAGCAAGCACTTATATTAGCTATAACTGTTCCCTACTTCTTAATTCTGGTGTGCTTCGATATATATGTTGTAAGAACAAACAGAGAAAGTAGGAAAATAAACATATCTGCTGGTTTCTCTATGCTTGGCCATATATGTTTCTGCTCCAAACTGCAGTACATATTCTTATGTGGTTAAGCAATTACAGAACGGCTACAACTACAAGCTACATGATATCAAACAACCTTTCAATTAGCATTAATAAAGACTTTTAAATGTTGGGCCTCGCAGCCCGTTAAGACCCGCGCCATGTGAACCGCCTAGGGCCACGTGGTTCCCACCTGGCCCGCATTAATAAAGACTTTTTATCCTTAAAAAACTTTAAATGATGGGCCTCTCACCCTGCTAAGGCCCGCGCCACGTGAACCGCCCAGGCCCACATGGTCCCCACCTGGCCCGCCAGAATTATATTTTGTTTTATATTATTATTATTATTATTGTTTTTTTCAGTCCGGACTATAAAAACTTGTTTCAGTGGCAAAAGCAAGAGCGAAAATCC
Organism: Fragaria vesca subsp. vesca; assembly: GCF_000184155.1. Lineage (NCBI taxonomy): Eukaryota > Viridiplantae > Streptophyta > Magnoliopsida > Rosales > Rosaceae > Fragaria > Fragaria vesca. The sequence goes on along the minus strand of NC_020495.1, from coordinate 675,157 downwards.
AAATGGAGAATCTCAAGGTCAGCAAAGAGGAGGTGATAGCGAAGCTTAAAGACGACGGCGACTTTGACCGCCTCCGCCGCAAGATTATCCAGAAGCTCAAAACCAACGTCAGTCAATTTAGATTACAAATTCAGTGCTGCATTTGCTTTAGATTAACCTAATTTAGTGTTTCTGAAAACAAAGAGTGTTAATTTTCAGGAGGAATTACGCGAGAATATTGTTTCAATTGTGAAGCAGTCGGCAGCGCTGAACCGCCCAGGCGCTGAGAACATGAAGCCCAGGCAGCTCTCTGATGACATTCACCAGGAGGTTGGGTGAGTGATTTGATTTTTTTTTTTGTTCTTAATTATGCGAATTTCGGTATCGGAATCAGTCTAATTAGGAGCAATGCTGTGACTTGTGACATGTAAGTTGTAGTGAGATTTGTTTTTCGTGTTTCGAATTTGATAGGGAGAGTGTAATGAGCCGGATTTCGGATGGGCTGTGGGGGATAATCAGGTCGAGTGATGGAATGCAGAGTGAGATAAGCGAAACTGTAAGGTCTGTTTACGATAAATTGGCTAATCCAGAGGACAATGTAGAGGATGGATCAAAGGGCTGTGTTGGTGAGGTTCAAGTCAAGTGTAGTGATGATGGATTAGTTGTTGGTGCTGTGAGTGGAGGTGTTGATGGTGTGTCTCACAATGAGATGAAGGAACCGCCGGGGTTTTCTGTGGCGTACAATCATGAGGGTGAAAATAACCATGAGGTAGAGCGTCTGCATTGTGAGAAAGGAGGCGTGATAGAGCAGCGGGGAACGTTGCAGGATAAGATGGAAACTGAGGATGTGGATCGTGTGGTGGCCCCTGGCTTTTCTACAGACATGGAGCACAAGGAGGGATGTGATGGTAGCGATGAGGACCCTGATGTGCCTCCTGGTTTTGGTTAATGCCATTGTCATGCAATTCAGTTTGTTCAGTGTTAGTATGCAGCTATCTAATTTCAGGTACTATGCAATTAAAGATGCTTATATGGCAACTGACGAGGAAGCTTATATTGAGTTCTTGCAATGGAAAAGTTTCTTTCCCGTTCACCTTTATACTGATTGAAATGATCAATGCTACTGATATTTTGTGTCATGAGGGTATCTGGATCTGTGTATACTGTAGTGTTAAAAATGGTAAAGCTTCCGTGAAACTGTACGTAGGCATGCCAGCATTAACAAAGGAGTTGAACAACATTTAGGATTAATTTCTCCACGGTCTTTATTACTTACTAACGTTGTGCAAAAAAAGGGGAATGGTTAAGGTCATGCTAATGGAAGTTAAGTGAAAGGATTTCTATCCGTAATTTTTGTTACTGAAAAGCCTAGACATAAAATTTAAGTTAAACGTGATAAAGTGGATTGTGTTATTGAATTCCCCTTTTCCTTCTAGTCTTGGGAGATATGTGTTATACTCCTTTTTCTGGAACCTGTTTTTATTTTTATTTTCATATTTCATCTTTTTTTTTCTTTTTTCTTTTAATTGTCATTCACCTCTCTGGTACCTTGTTTTGAGTTGTTAAATATTATTTGTATAGAGTCTGAGTTGTCTCCTTTAAGAGATTAACCATATATTATAGGACAATGTAAAGAAATGAGTAGGTATACATAAGTAGTCACACACAGCACCATGAACTTTGATGACACTGCAAATCACTGCAAGCCCAATATACGACATGCATCTCACTGAAGTAAGACAGAAACTGGACTCCGGACAATGTGCTTAGCAGAAGCCCATGTTATAAATCCCTGAGTGAATGAACCAGCTTTACCTCCTGAACCATGACTGAATGTCACAGAATATGACATCTTCTGGTTCATTTTTGTGAAGTAAAGTGTGCTGGGTTTGACAGTCACATAGACTCCTTGTGGTGCATTTACCTTGACTGAATAAGTGGAATATGGGGCACCAACATTTGTCACAGTTCTTGTGAATGTCTGAGATGGTCCCAGCTTGACAGAAAATGAAGGGTAGTTCAGCTCTCCTTCCGGGATGCTTGATACCTTTGAGCATGTTATTGGTCTGTGCGCCAGGATACTGACTTCGCTGTCCTTGTATCCCAAGCCACAAAGGTATGGAATATAATCATCAGGTTGAATATCATAAACTAGTCCTGGATCAGTCGCCTTTGATGGGTTGACATGGCCTGCACCAGTGGCTAAGACATCTGCAGGCTGAAGTGTTTCATCAAAAATCAGTTTGCCTTGCAAATTTATAAGATCCGCAGAAGTCATTATAGCAGATTTAATGGCAGCTGGTGACCAGTATGGGTGAGAGCTTTTAAGCAAAGCTGCAATTCCACTTAGATGCGGACATGACATTGATGTTCCGGATATTATATTGAAAGTGGATGCTGCTTTTGTGTTGTTGTCAAGAGGGAACGGCCATGCAGCAAGAACATTTACTCCTGGTCCAATAATGTCTGGTTTCAGAATTCCTGGACTTGCCAGGTTGGGGCCTCTTGAAGAGAAGGAAGCAACAGCTGGAGATGTTGAGTCTCCAATGACAGTTCCTTTGAATAAGATTGTCGCTGTTGGTGTTGCTGTCGAATTTATGTATGCTTTGATGTTCAGTCCTGCTGCATGGGTCACATGTGCTGCAGGAAGAACATGAGCATCAGCTGAGGTACTGAATCCATCAGTTTCCGCATTCAGTAGAATCATGGCTGCACCCCCTGCATTTTTCACTTCCACTCCCTTGTCAATTCTTCCTATTCCCCCACCTCGCTCGCACACAACCACCTTACCTTTCACACTGATGTTTTTTAAGGATCCTTCAGCGCAAAATGCAGACTCTACTTTGCCAATCACTCCAGCATAAACAAGGGGCAATAATGTTGAAGGGAAGTCTTTTGGCTGAAAGAGAGATTCACCATCAAATACTAATCCATTTCCAAGCGCGGCTGAGGCTACAATGCGTCTATCGAGGGTGCTTGCTCCAACTGTGAGAATCCAAGGGGCTTCATTAGATATTGTGCCGTTAAATGGACCAGAATTTCCAGCTGCACAACTAACAAATATTCCCTTTTGGATTGCTGCAAATGAACCGATTGCGGTACTGTCCTGGAAAAATGGAACTGAATCTTCTCCAAGGGAGATTGAGATCACATCAACACCATCGTGAACAGCAGCTTCAAGGGCAGCTAGGATATCACTCTCTGGACAGGGTTCTCCAAAACAGACTTTGTATATTGCCAGGTGAGCGTAAGGTGCCATTCCAACTGCTGTGCCTTTGGCGTTTCCTAGCACATCAGCATTCTGCACAAACGCTCCGCCAGCTGTGCTTGCTGTGTGTGTTCCATGTCCGTCTTCATCAATTGGCGGCTCAGCTTTCGCTCCCTTCAATGCCATGGCTGCAAGATTGAACGACTGTGCTCCAATTAATTTATTATTGCATTCCGACACGTTGAAGTCGCACCTCCCTTTCCATTTAGCAGGTGGAGGTGGAATTCCTGCACCACTGAATGAAGGGTGGCTGGGGAATACTCCGCCATCCAGTACTCCAATGATGACTCCCTTCCCAAAGTTTGAGTCTTTCCAAATTCCCGCTTGTCGATTCAGCCCCAAGAAGTTGGGAGTGTGTGTGGTTTTCCGACGAAACACTCGTTCAGGATGTGCCGCCACAAAGCCATCCATCAGTTCCATCACTTTCACTTCCTCCTGAGTTAGCCTTGCTGAAAAACCACTGATCACAGTTTTGTAAGAGTAAAGCAGGCGCGTTTGATCGTCAGAGCTTGCTGTCATAGATGGCAGAAAAGATTTATGCCAACTCTCCAGGTCTTCTGTTGCGGCAAAAACTCTACCCTCTGGTTGCATTACATGGACAATGTATGTCTGTAAAGGAGAAATCTCTGTTTTTTGAGCAATCCCATGAGAGAAGCTAAGCATGAAAATGAGAGTAAGAAATGGAATCACAGCCATGGTGAACAAAATCCCTTGGAATGAAGTACAAGTGGATAGAAGCTGTGATGCCTATATTTCCGCTAGGAAAGCATCATATATAGGGGAAGGAAGCGGAAAATAGGCCGGCATTTTCATTCGAGTGTAGCAAGTTATCTATTGGAGGTTTCTGGTGAGCCATACTGAGAATTTTATGCTGTTGTAGCCTGAATATGGCTTGGCCCTTGAGGAATATTATTTACTGATTCTACTTGTCCTTAAAGCGGCAAGAAGGATACTCAGCAGGTTGGTCTTTGTAAATATATTTTGGATTAATGTTAGTCCTACATGTGAGCTTGTTTAGTTTACACTAGTATTTCATATCTGACCCGTTCAAGGATTCGTCCACTACTTTTTGTTCTGCATTGGAATATCTGTGAGGCTTTCTTTTGGAAGGAACCCATAACAAAGGATCAAGTCCTGCATTATTAATAAATGGGTGTCACTCCAAGTGAGCCATTTGTGTAATTTATATCCTGTTCAGATTTCAATGTCCTTTTCTGTTTGGTTCTTTGTGGCACTAACCAGCAAATAGCAACTATCTAAGACATCACAAAAGGCAATTCTTGACGACTTGCTGATTTGCTCCTCTCATCTGTTGTTGTATGCAACTATGCACTACTTTTGCATCAATCTAATGTGGAACTGAACTCATACATCACTGGTGTCATGTGTAGGGTTGGGCATTATCTGCCTGGTCTCTCCTACGGAACTAAACCAACACTGCTGTTGCTCTGATTGCTTCTGTCAATGTATATACCAATGCGGCTACACCCCTTATGTGAAACTAGTATTGTGTCAACTGCTGAACTTTTTGTCCTCGTGGAAACTTGAAAGAATCATTCAGTTATGAACTGAAGGTGTGGGCAATTTCTGAACTTCATACTCTCTTGGTAGAATGATTTGGATAATGTCAAAATACAAGTTCCACACTTGTTTGCTCTGTCGATATCGAAAATGAGATTGTAGATGTTAAGAATTTTGCATATCAATTTATGGACTTGAACTTTCCATTTCATCATTAGTACTAAAATCTCTTTCACATTCACTCAAATGCCATATAGGATGTATGTGAATTATTATTAACTCATAAGATTGTCTGTGTATACGAAATATCAGTTAAACATGGCTCTATAAGGATATCAATAAAACTTCAAAAAAATAAATCTTCCTGGACTTTAATGACACCATTCGCATGGCAGTTATTTTGAGCTTCCATTCTTTGTATTATTCTATCAAATCTTGTGATTAACTTCTTCTGGCTCCAATTCTGATCTCACTGCTGGGTGAAGAAGATCACAGATATGGGGCTAGCAACAGAATGCTGATCATTGAACCATCTCAAATATCCCTGAGAAAATGGTGCATCCTTCCCTGCACCTTCTTCCGGGATGAAATCTACTCTGTATGTCATTGTCTGGCCAACCTCTGTAAACACAAGTTGTCCCGGGTTCACACTCATGCCCATTTTATGTGGTACCATGAGTTCCAAGTTGTAAGTTGAATTAGCTGGTCCAACATTTGTCACCGTCCTTGTGTAAGATTGAGACTCAGACAAGTCCTGGAATATAATAGAAAAGGAAGGATAATTTAGCTCCTGTTCTGGTATGACTCCTACTTCTGAGCACTTCACTGTTTGTTGGGTGATTATCTGTATTTGATCTTCTGTGTAGTTCAAACCGCACAGGTAGGGAATGTAATCCCCTGGTGTTGTGTCGTAGATTAGCCCGGGGTCATCTGCTTTTGTAGGATTAACGTGTCCTGCACCAGTGGCAAAGATGTCTGCTGGAGTAAGTGTTTCATCAACAATAGGCTTGCCTCCGAGGTTTACCATGTCAGCGGTTGTCACAATTGCAGACTTAATGGCAGCTGGTGACCAGTCAGGGTGTGAGCTCTTGAGCAAGGCTGCAATGCCACTCAGGTGAGGGCATGACATTGAGGTACCTGAAACCATGTTAAATGTTTCCGTAGATTCTGTTCCATTATCCACTGAAACAGGCCATGCAGCTAGAATGCTAACACCAGGACCAATGATGTCAGGTTTCAAGATTCCTGTGCTTGCAATGCTTGGTCCTCTTGATGAAAAGGAAGTGACTGCGGGAGCATTTTGATCACCGATGACAGTGCCTTTGAACAAAATTGTGGCTGTAGGTGTTGAGGTGGAGTTTATGTACTCTTTGATACTCACACCTGCAGCATAACTCAAATGTGTTGCAGGAAGCACATGAGCATCAGCTAAGGTGCTAAAGCCATCAGTCTCTTGGTTCATGAGGATCATGGCAGCCCCACCTGCTCTTTTGACTTCTTCTCCTTTGGCAATTCTTCCAATTCCACCACCTCTTTCACACAGCACAACTTGCCCCTCAACTCCATTAAGGGTTCCAATATCACATAGAGCTGTTGAATCATTGCTATATGCACCCGCATAAACAAGAGGTAACAACTCTGAACTGAAATCTTTATCCTGGAATAATGATTCCCCATCATATTCTTTCCCATTTCCAAGTTTTGCTGTTGCCTTGATGCTTCTGTCAACGGTGCTTGCTCCAACGGTTAGAATCCATGGGGCTTCATTGGATAAAGAACCATAATCAGGACCAGAGTTTCCTGCTGAGCAGCTGACAAAAATTCCCTTTTGAATTGCACCAAAGGCACCAACTGCAATTCCATCACCATAGAAAGGAACTGAGCCACCACCGAGTGAGAGGGAGAGCACGTCCACTCCATCAGCAACAGCAGTATCCATAGCAGCTACAATGTCACTTTCAGAACAACCATCTTCATTGCAGATTTGATACATTGCCACGTGAGCATAAGGTGCCATGCCGGAGGCTGTTCCTTCTGCCATTCCAAACACGTTGGCGCCTTTCACAAAGTTCCCTGCTGCTGTGCTCGACGTGTGGGTTCCATGGCCTTCAATGTCAACTGGTGGAGCACCAGTAGATTTCCCACCTTGGAAACTTCTGGCACCAATAAGCTTATTGTTACAGAATGTACCATTGAAATCACACTTGCCTTTCCATTTAGCTGGAGGAGGGTTAACTCCTGCGTCGTGGAATGAGGGATGTCCTGGTGTTATACCAGTATCCAAAACTCCAATGATGATGCCTTCACCATAATATGACCCTTTCCAGAGTCCCAAATTTTGGTACAATCCCAAGAAGTTCGGAGTATGGGTAGTGTGCAATGGGAGAATCCTTTCTTGATGAGCTGATATAAACCCATCTTTCACCGCCATTTCTTTCACTTCCTCTGCTGTCAGCTTTGCTGCAAAGCCAGTAGCCACATGGTGATATGCGTAAACCAATCGTTGTTCCATCACCTCCATTGAGTTTGTAAAAGTTTTCGGCAGAAATGACTTGTACCAACCCTCTAAGTCTTGATGGGACTCTGAAAATAGCTTTCTTACAGGCTTTTTCACCCAAACAATGTATGTTTGCATGCCACTCTTTTCCTCTTCTACATTGGATTCAGCTTTAGCGTGGAGTAATCCCATGCCTCCATCAGTAATTGCTAGAGATAGGCAGAAGGCGAAACTCAAGCCAAGAAGATATATGATCTGCAGGGCTACAAACTTTTTGTTCTCCATCTTTTTTTATGATGAAGAACTTCAGGAATGAAAGTGGTTTGTGTTAGAAGACCTCTTCGCGTACCTATTTGTACTAGTTAGCACTTAGCAGGAGATTGTTGGAAGATGGGACTAATGTGGGGGTTTGAATTAGCAACAAGATTGAGTGCCGGCTTTTCTTGTGCTGCTGATGGTGATTCAAGCTGTGAAGGTTGGCTGGTTGTGACTTGGATAACAAGGTTGCCAAATAGGGTTGGGCATAAGAGTTTGAAATAATTGCAGGATCCAGTTTTGGAATTTATATACAGGGACTTAGAAATGCTCGCTAAACCTTACAGTTATACCAAAGTGGTGATATACCTTATGCAAAATCTAGCTAAGATTAATTTGTCTTGAATGGGAGGCTACTCTAGTGCTCTGGTATATATATTTTAGTTTATAGAGGTCAACTGTTTATAATTTTTGTCCTTGATTCCTTGTTGAAACCCGGAATTATTTATTCAATAATGAAAAGATGGAGACGAATACGATAGAGCAATAGGAAAACTTCATTACTTGTGTTCTTGTTTGGTGCAATATCTGCTTTGATAGTATAAATTGATGATGTCAAAATGTATATCCTACAAAGTGATTTTTAATTAACATACATGATTTGGTAAAGCTGGCCAATTCTTACAGTTATACCAAAGCAGTTATACAGAATCTAGCTACATTTAAATTTTCCTAGATTATTTTTGTCTTTCTTGTTATATGTACATTGTCTTAACAAGTTTATTTGTTTCTTGAATTCAGCTTTCACTTGGTGCTGTATATACAGCTGGTATATATTGATAATGTTAAAATGAATCCAAAGTTCAGTCATTTTTCTATTTTCCGGTTTAACTTTTTCTCATGTCCTTGAATTCTTTGTTCAAAAATTATATTGTTTTGACATGTTTGTAGAAATACTAGAGAAGATATATGCAATGAATTATCTTATTTGAGGTTAAATAGACGTTGCTGATATATATGGTTTCCCAGATTTTCTTTGTATTCAACAAAAGCTATTTAGATATACTTGGAATCTTTCTTCACACTAATTTTATGTTAAATGTTTTGAGCTTCTTAGATTCGGTCTTTCCTAAATTTTTAGTAGAGAAACAGTACTGATCCCTTCGAACTCATTGCCTTTTACTTTAATTCCTGCAGGTAGTTACAGTAGTTATTTGAAGATTATTCTCGCGAGACTAAGGTTTAGAGTTTAACTTAATGCTGCACTCGAGCTGCACAGAAGACAAGGTTGAACAATTGCCTGATTTGCTTCTTTCCTTCCTATTATCATGTTCTTGGAAATGTTGCCTTCTTTCTTTTGTTGCACTTACTAAGTGAATTTCTCTTGTTGCGCTTCAAGTTTCACTTTTCAAAATCAGTAAAGAACTAAAGATAAAACATCACTACATTTTATTGCATTGAACTCCAAAGTGAGAACAATTAATCTGATTCAGTTCTTCCAGATTGAATAAGAATCAGACGCCGCATCACCCTCTTGGTCCTGATGGATCAAGCTGAGAAATTGCCAAGTTGTAGTTTCAAGTGTCAAAGATCACCGATATTTGGCTTCTAACAGAATGCTGATCTGAGACCCAACTCAGATATCCTTGAGACGTTATACCATCTTTTCCAGCATCATATTGTGCAGCAAACACCACATGGTATGTCATTGTTTGACCAACCTCTGTGAATGTGAGCTGCTCAGGTTGCACACTGATGTCTACCTTATGTGGACTTACAACAGCTAATTCATAAGTTGACTTAGCTGGGCCGACATTGGTCACTGTTCTTGTGTAATTCTGAGGCTCCCCGGCAGGATCTAGAAAGAGAGAAAATGAGGGATAATTTAGCTGTGCTTCTGGTATGGATCCTACTTCAGAGCATTTCACTGTTTTCTGGGTGATTATGGCTATATGTCTGTCTGTGTAGTTCAAACCACACAAGTAAGGAATGTAGTCCTGAGGTTTTAGGTCGTAGATGAGCCCAGGGTCATTTGCTTTTGACGGGTTAACATGACCTGCACCAATGGCAAAGAGGTTTGCTGAATTAAGTGTTTCATCAATTATCGCGGAGCCTGCAAGGTTGTCTACTTCAGCGGTTGTCATGATGGCAGACTTAATGGCAGCTGGTGACCAGTCAGGGTGTGAACTCTTGAGCAAGGCTGCAATGCCACTTAGGTGAGGGCATGACATTGAAGTACCAGAAACAATGTCAAATGTCTTATATTCTGTGGTGTTGTCCACTGAGAAAGGCCATGCAGCTAGGATGCTCACACCAGGACCAATAATGTCAGGTTTCAAAATTCCAGGGCTTTCTATGCTTGGTCCTCTCGATGAAAAGAAAGAGACTTTTGGTGCAAGCTGATCACCAATGACAGTGCCTTTGAACAAGATTGTAGCTGTTGGTGTTGAGGTTGAGTTTATATAGGCTTGGATGCTAACCCCTGCAGCGTAACTCACATGTGTTGCCGGAAGCACATGAGCATCTGCTATGGTCGTATCGCCACCAAAGTCTGGGTTGACAAGAATCATGGCAACACCACCAGCTCTTTTCACTTCTATCCCTTTTGCAATTCTTTTAACTTCTCCACCTAGCTCACACACCACTATTTTGCCTTCAACATTTGAAAGGGTCCCTACATCACAAAAAGCTGTTGAATCATTGCTATGTGCAGCTGCATAGACAAGAGGAAATAGTTCTGAACCAAAATCTTTCGGCTGAAATAGGGATTCCCCGTCATGTTCTTCCCCATTTCCAAGCTTTGCTGTTGCTCTTATGTTTCTGTCAATGGTGCTTGCTCCAACTGTGAGAATCCATGGGGCCTCATTTGATAAACTTGAGTAGTCAGGTCCCTCATTTCCAGCCGAACAGCTCACAAAAATTCCCTTCTGAATTGCTCCATATGCACCAAGTGCAATACTGTCACCATAGAAAGGAGCTGAGCCACCACCAAGTGAGATGGATATCACATCCACGCCATCACCAACAGCAGTGTCTATACCAGCTATTATGTCTGAATCATAACAACCATCTTCAGAACAGACTTGGTACATTGCCAAATGAGCTAAAGGTGCCATGCCAGCTGCTGTGCCCTTGGCCATTCCAAACACGCTGGCACCGTCCACAAAGTTTCCTGCAGCCGTGCTTGAAGTATGAGTTCCATGGCCTGCAGCGTCAACTGGAGGGCCTCCTGTAGTTTTCCCACCATCAAAACTTCTTGCTCCGATAAGCTTGTCATTGCAACCTGTCCCCTTGAAATCGCACTTGCCTTTCCATTTAGCTGGAGGAGCTGGCACTCCTTTGTCGCTGAATGAGGGATGACCCGGTGTTATTCCAGTATCCAAAACTCCAATGATCACACCTTCACCGTAATGAGACCCTTTCCAAAGTCCCACTTGTTGTTGCAGCCCCAAGAAGTTAGGACTATGAGTTGTGTGCAATTGCAATTTACGTTCTGGATGTGCAGAGATAAAGCCTTCTTTCTTCTCCATTTCTTTGACTTCCTCTGCCGTCAGTCTTGCTGCAAAGCCAGTGGCCACATTGTGGTATGCATAAACCATTCGTGGCTTTTCGAGCTGGTTTGAGTTTGCAATTGTTTGGGGCAAAAATGACTGGTACCAACTCTCTAAATCTTCATGATCAGATTGTGCGAGGAAATTGCTGGATGGCTTTTCAACCCAAACTATATAAGTTTGCATACCATTTGTCCCAGCTAGTGGTTTCAGTGCTGCCACTTTTTCGACCGAAGCTGCTAGTGACAAGTAAAACATGCAACTGAAGCCAAGAAGGTATATGATCTGCATCACCACAAATTTCTTGCTCTTCATCTTTTGACTAAGAAGAAGTTCCAAGTGAAAGCGCTTGGTGTTAGTTTACAATTACTGCCTCCAATATGTATATATAGCTAGAGATAGTGAAGGAACTGAAAGCTGGCATGCCGGCATTCATAGTGATTCGGGGTGAAAGTTGGCTTTTGTTGCACATGGTGAACTGCTTGCTAAATGGGAATCGGAATGGAACTGTGGGAGGTTTGTACAAGTATCTTATCTGCTGCTGGGAATCTTGATCATGTTAAGTTTCGTGGTCATTTTATCTGTTTTTCGACAACTTTTCCTTTTTGGACAAGGAATATCTTTGTCATTTATCTAGTCTATGGATTTGGTAACTCCGATGCTACACAATTCCCAAAGTCCCAATCCTTGTTGTTGTGTGCAAAGGCAGAACGAATCCTCTGTGGACACAAACCCATCATTCTTATTGATTTCATTAACTTGTTTCAGTTTCAGTTTTGCTGCAAACACACTGAAATAGTTAAGATTCACCCTTCTAAAATGATCCTTAAATTTCAAGTACAAATAGTTTTCGACCTTCTCCCCCATCCTTAATTAACCTGGACCGACCAATTGTCCTCTGCAAGTCTTTTTAGGGAACTGTAGATGGCAGAAGACTGGTTGCGAAGAAGATCAGAAAGACAAGAATGACGATTCTAAAGCCTTTCTAAAGACTGGTTGACAAGTGAAATTGGTATGCAGAAGAACTGTTCTTTGCAAACAGAGTATGTTTCTTGGCACCAAAATCTTGGCCGCAAATGGGTTCCGACGGTACAGAAGACCTTGGTATATCAACTTGGTGTTTAGTATTAGAGAGGACTTTGTCCATCCTTGAAAGGAGATTAAACATCATTACTTTTTATTGCTTTGAATTCCAAACTGAAAACAATTATTCTGATTCAGTTATTCCAAAGAGACTAAAAAACAGATGTTAGCTTTTGGGTGAGCCGTAACACCTGCCTGATAAATCACAACCTAAGCAATGACCAAGTTGTCATTTCACTATGTGTCAAAGACCACTGATATTTGGCTTCTAACAGCATGCTGATCAGAGACCCAGCTTAGATATCCCTGAGACATTGTTATACCATCCTTTCCAGCACCATTTTGTGCAGTAAACACAACATGGTACGTCATTTTCTGACCAACCTCTGTGAATGTGAGCTTCTCAGGTTGCACACGGATGTCCATCTTATGTGGACTTACAACAGCTAACTCATAAGTTGATTTAGCAGGGCCAACATTCGTCACTGTTCTTGTGTAATTCTGAGGCTTCCCAGCAGGATCTATAAAGAGAGAAAATGTGGGATAATTTAGTTGTGCTTCTGGTATGGCCCCTACTTCAGAGCACTTCACTTTTTGTTGTGTGATTATCTGTATCTGTTGGTCTGTGTAGTTCAAACCACAAAAGTAAGGAATGTAGTCCTCTGGTTGTGTGTCGTAGATGAGCCCAGGGTCATTTGCTTTTGAAGGGTTAACATGACCTGCACCGATTGCAAAGAGGTTTGCTGCATAAAGTGTTTCATCCACTATTGGGGAGCCTGCGAGGTTGTCTACTTCAGCGGTTGTCATTATGGCAGACTTGATAGCAGCTGGTGACCAGTCAGGGTGTGAGCTCTTGAGCAAGGCTGCAATGCCACTTAGGTGAGGACATGACATTGATGTACCGGAAATAATGTCAAATGTGGCCTTAGATTGTGTCGAATTGTCCACCAAGAAAGGCCATGCAGCTAGGATGCTCACACCGGGACCAATAATGTCAGGTTTCAAGATTCCAGGGGTTGCCATGCTTGGTCCTCTTGATGAAAAGAAAGAGACTTTTGGAGCAAGCTGATCACCAATGACAGTGCCTTTGAACAAGATTGTCGCTGTAGGTGTTGAGGTTGAGTTTATATAGGTTTTGATGCTCACCCCTGCAGCGTAACTCACATGTGTTGCTGGAAGCACATGAGCGTCTGCTATGGTGGTATAGCCACCAAAGTCTTGGTTGACAAGAATCATGGCAACACCGCCAGCTCTTTTTACTTCTATCCCCTTTGCAATTCTTGCAATATCTCCTCCTACTTCACACACCACAACTTTCCCTTCAACATCTGTAAGGGACCCTACATCACAAAATGCTGTTGAATCTTTGCTATGTGGACCTGCATAAACAAGAGGATACAGTTTTGAATCGAAATCTTTAGGCTGGAATACTGACTCCCCGTCATACTCTTCCCCATTTCCAAGTTTTGCTGTTGCTATTATGTGTCTGTCAATGGAGCTTGCTCCAACTGTCAGAATCCATGGGGCCTCATTTGTTACACTAGAGTAGTCAGGTCCATCATTTCCAGCCGAACAGCTGACAAAAATTCCGTTCTGAATCGCCCCATATGAACCGATTGCAATATAATCCCAATAGAAAGTAGCTGAGCCACCACCAAGTGAGATGGATAGCACATCCACGCCATCATCAACAGCAGTGTCCATAGCAGCTAGAATGTCACTTTCATCACAACCTTGTTCATTACAGACTTGGTACATTGCCAAGTGAGCATAAGGTGCCATGCCAGAGGCTGTTCCATTTGCCATTCCAAACACGCTGGCGCCTTTCACAAAGTTTCCTGCAGCTGTGCTCGACGTGTGGGTTCCATGGCCTATAATGTCAACTGGTGGAGCACCGGTAGTTTTCCCACCCTGGAAACTTCTGGCACCAATAAGCTTGTTGTTGCAGAATGTGGCATTGAAATCACACTTGCCTTTCCATTTAGCTGGAGGAGGTGGCACTCCTTTGTCGCTAAATGAGGGATGACCTGGTGTTATTCCAGTATCCAAAACTCCAATAATGACTCCTTCACCATAGTTAGACCCTTTCCAAAGTCCCACTCCTTGCTGCAGCCCCAAGAAGTTAGGACTATGAGTTGTGTGCAATTGCAGATTACGTTCTGGATGAGCTGTGATAAACCCATCTTTCTTCTCCATTTCTTCAACTTCCTCCGCTGTCAGCTTTGCTGCAAATCCTGTGACCACATTGTGGTATGCATAAATCATTCGTGGCTTCACGAGCTGGTTTGAGTTTACAATAGTTTGGGGCAAAAATGACTGGTACCATCTCTCTAAGTCTTCATGATCAGATTGTGGACCGAAATTGCTGGTTGGCCTTTCAATCAATACTATATAAGTTTGCATGCTATCTGCATCATCTAGTGGTTCCAGTACTGCCACTTTTTCGATGTCAACTGCTAATGACAGGTAAAACATGCAACTAAAACCAAGAAGGTATATGATCTTCATCACTACACACTTTTTGTTCTTCATATTTTGACTATGAAGAAGTAGAAAGTGAAAGTGTTTGCTATTAATTTACCCTTTCAAGCTCCTATTTATATTTAAGGATCTGAGAGCTACTTTGCCGGCATTTCTTGTGCTGATGAAGGTGAATCTGGAGCATAAAAGTTGGCTTTTGTAGCAACATGTTGAACAGGTTGCTAAATGGGAATTGAAATGAAGGTGTGGAAGGTTTGGAAACAAAGGCCTCTGCTGATCAGACAGTAACAAACAAGTAGCGATGGACTCTATGCTAATTGCTAAACTATGTTACCTGGAAATTCATTCTTCAATCTTGAGTTTGTCTCTTATCTGCTGCTGGGAATATTGATAATGTCGAAGTTGACAATTCATCGATCTTCTCTGCCTTTTGCACTTGGTGCACTTTTGCATTTTAAGTATCTTGGTCATTTATTTGTCTTTGGACATTATTTTTTGCACTATATCTTTGTTACTATTCTAATCTGATGGCTTTGGTAACTCCAAATGCTGCACAGTTTCCAAAGTCTCAATCCTTGTTGCAAACCCAAGGCAGAAAGAATCCTCTCCTTCATCTTCATTTCTTTAACTTCCTCTGGTGTCAGTTTTTCTGCAAACACACTGGCCATATGAGTTGTGTTTTTATCAGCTGGTCTGAGTCTGCAAGAGGTTTTGGCAAAATTTCTGGTACCAAATCTCTACATCTTCATTTCCTTTCAGGCTGTATAACCTGCTATATTGGTTTTCATGCTCCTCTGCTACTGGTTTAGTGATACCACTGAACGATGCCAAAATGAATATTCAACAATAGCTGGATTTGTTATTGGCTAAATTTCTGGTTAGAAATTATTCATCTTCAGTTTTTTTTTTTTTCTCAAACTCAAGTTCCTTTAGAAATTATTAATTATTTACCAAAAAAAATCCCTAAGTAATGCATATTGGCCTGTACACTGATCTACACCAGCCAAAAAGGATCAAACTAGCTTTCATCCTAGATCACACCATGCTAAAACCAGTAGGCAGTTCAGTTGATAGAACATTCAGATTTTGGTACAATGGTACTAGAAGTATCTTTATAATATTTGATTAGATATTATATACTTTTGTGGTTAAAGGCGCGCACATTGTTGATGATGTTGTATATTTTTAAAATGTAAATGAAAATTTGGTTAAATGAACTTTTAACGGTTTTATATAACATTTTAGGGGAATTTTCATATACACCCAATTTTAAAGAGTTGTTTTAAATAAAACCCACATAATATTCTTATTTGATAGACATCTAAAATGTATCAATTATGATAACTATTATGTCTTATTTTTTTAAAATATTTTACACAATTGCCATCATTCAACTATAACATATAAATATAATAAATAAGCTTAATTGATGTTGTCTTAAATACCTTGATTATAAGTTTTTCTTCTAATACTAATATTTTTCAATCAATTTGTAAGAATCATGCATTTTTCTTAATTTATTTTTATGAAAAAATCTAGATTAAAAGAATTCATTCTCTAATCTATACATAAAATAAAATATAATATGAATAAGATATCTGATCTAAACCTTAAACCCTAAACCCTAAACCCTATACCCTGTACCCTGTACCCTGTACCCTAACTTTATACCCTAAACCTTATACCTTAACCCTATACCCTAAACCCAATTTTGAGTTTCTTCTTTTTAGGTATATTATCATATCATGCCCTACTTAATAGGTACATTAGAAACTTAAAACGTAAGTAGTAGAGAGTAAAATGTTCTTTCAATTAGGATGAGAAATGATATAATAATATGCCTAAAAAGAAGAAAATTAATCAAAGAACAAGAACGTGTATCTTACAATTAGACATTTTTTGACTATGTATAGAGACATCAAATGTGAGTTTAGGAATGAAAAGTATCATCCTATTACAAATGACATACTTCTGTATATAGCATATATATATATATATATGCACTCAAGTTAGTAATAACAAGGTAAGAAATTAAAGAATGTAATTGATTATGACAATGTTAAATCCAACTAAATTTTAGCTAGTATTTGAGTTTCAAATTGATGCTAAAATTGAGAAATATATCAAATTTAGTTTTCTACTGTCTAAAGGGTAAATTAGAGAAATCAAAAAATGAAGAAAACTATTAATTATAGACATTTGCTCTATATGGTATGTTTGCTTATGTGAAGTGGGTGTAAAATAAAAGAAAAATATGTATGGGTTTATCTTAAAAGAGGTCTAGTATTTTGGGTTTTTATCTAATTTTCTCAACATTTTACTATGAATGTTCATGCTCATTCTTAGACAGTATATTACATGAGTAACTTGACTAAGTAGAGGAATGAGGATTTAGGACTAGGAATTCAAATTTATCACTGAACTTTTAAAAGAGAACTAGTTCAGGTCAATTCACCTTCAATCATATTTTGAGAATTTGTTATCAAATGATATAATCTCTGCAGTAGTTCAGAATTTGATTAGTTACTCTCTAGCTTTGTGTATTGTGAAACTTTTTCATCAATTTGCTTTTTCCTGCTGATAACTGTATAGTGGGTAGTTATATGAAGATTTTCTCTTTATGTTATGTCCACAGGATTAAATATTTGTGATCACTCTGACGAAATACAGTTGCAGCTAAACTATGATGCAATTCAATCATTCATCTGAGTTGTCCACATGAGTTTCTTTTCTGCTGTGATCTCAACCAAGAAATGTATATGCAAAGGCTTTGATTTCATGGATGCACTCAAAAAGCAATGCACTATCAAAAGTTTCCTGGTTTGATCATTGCCTACCTATGCCTTCTCTCTTTTTCTGTAGTTACTCAGTGAATTTTTCTTGTTTTAGTCTTAGAAATTTGCATTTTAATAAGAAAAGATAATACTAATACATTGTTTTATATTGAAGTCCAACTTGAAAACAATATTGTGATTCAGTTGCTAGAAATGGAATAAAATACACGTTACCTTCATGCTTCTGATGCATCCAAGTTTTACTCAAAGTCAAACACCACAGATATTGGGGTGTTTACAGTATGCTGATTAGACACCCAGCTCAAATATCCCTGAGAAAACGGTATACCATCACCCCCAGCACCGTCTTGTGCGGCAAACACCACTTGGTATGTCAATTTCTGGTTAACCTCTGTAAATGTAAGCACCTCAGGTAGCACAGTGATGTTCATTTTATGTTGGCTGAGGGGAGCCAATTTGTACGTTGAATTAGCTGGGCCAACATTCGTCAAGGTTCTTGTGTACTTCTGAGGCTTACCACCAGGCAATATAAAGATACTAAATGAGGGATAGTTTAGCTGTCCTTCTGGTATTGCTCCTACTTTAGAGCACTGCACTTTTTGTTGGGTGATTGCCGCTATCTGTTTGCTTGTGTAATTCAAACCACACAAGTAAGGAATGTAATCCTGTGGTTGTATGTCATAGATGAGACCAGGGTCATTTGCTTTTGAAGGGTTAACATGGCCTGCACCGATGGCAAAGAGGTCTGCTGCAGAAAGTGTTTCATCAAGAATGGCCGAGCCAGCAAGGTTGTTTACTTCAGCTGTTGTCATCATTGCAGACTTAATAGCAGCTGGTGACCAGTCCGGGTGTACGCTCTTGAGCAAGGCTGCAATGCCACTTAGGTGAGGGCATGACATTGAAGTACCTGAAATAATGTTGAATGTTGCCTTAGAGTCAGTGGCATTATCCACCGAAAAAGGCCACGCAGCTAGTATGCTCACACCAGGACCAATAATGTCAGGTTTCAATATTGCAGGGCTTGCAAGGCTTGGTCCTCTTGATGAGAAGAAACCAACTTTGGGAGCAAGCTGATCACCGATGACAGTTCCTTTGAACAAGACTGTCGCTGTAGGTGTTGAGGTTGAGTTTATATAGGTTTTGATGCTCACCCCTGCAGCAAAACTCACATGTGTTGCCGGAAGCACATGAGCGTCTGCTAAGGTGGAATAGCCACCAAAGTCAGGGTTGACTAGAATCATGGCAACACCACCAGCTCTTTTCACTTCTACCCCTTTCGCAATTCTTGCAACTCCTCCACCTAGTTCACACACCACTACTTTCCCTCCAACATTTGTAAGGGACCCTTCATCACAGAAAGCTGATGATTCATTGCTATGTGCACCTGCATAAACAAGAGGAACCAGGTCTGAACTGAAATCTTTAGGCTGGAATAGTGATTCCCCATCGTATTCTTGCCCATTTCCAAGCTTTGCTGTTGCTCTTATGCTTCTGTCAATGGTGCTTGCTCCAACTGTGAGAATCCATGGAGCTTCATTTGATAAAGTCTGATAATCAGGTCCCTCATTTCCAGCTGAACAGCTGACAAAGATTCCCTTCTGCATTGCTCCAAATGCACCGACTGCAATTCCATCAGCATAGAAAAAAGCTGAGCCACCACCGAGTGAGAGGGATAGCACATCTACTCCATCATCAACAGCAGTGTCCATAGCAGCTATAATGTCTGACTCAGAACAACCATCCTCCGAGCAGACTTTGTACATTGCTACATGAGCATGAGGTGCCATGCCAGTCGCTGTGCCATTCGCCATTCCAAACACGCTGGCACCTTTCACAAAATTTCCTGCAGCTGTGGTTGAAGTGTGAGTGCCATGTCCTTCATCATCTACTGGAGGGGCTCCTGTAGTTTTTCCACCATTGAAACTTCTGGCACCAATGAGCTTGTTATTACAAACTGTCCCATTGAAGTCACACCTTCCTTTCCATTTAGCTGGAGGAGGTGGCACTCCTTCGTCGTTGAATGAAGGGTGGTCTGGGAATATACCAGAATCCAAAACTCCAATAATCATACCTTCACCATAATTAGACCCTTTACTAAGTCCCATTCCTTGCTGCAGCCCCAAGAAGTTGGGACTGTGAGTTGTGTGCATTTGCAGATTTCGTTCTGGATGAGCAGAGATAAACCCTTCTTTCTTCTCCATTTCTGCAACTTCCTCCACTGTCAGCTTTGCTGCAAAGCCAGTTGCCACATTGCGGTATGCATAAACCATTCGTGGCTTCTCGAGCTGGTTTGAGCTTGCAATAGTTTGGGGCAAATAACTCTGGTACCAACTCTCTAAATCTGCATGATCAGATTGCTCAAGCAAACTTCCAACTGGCTTCTCTAGCCAAACTATATAAGTTTGCATGCTCTTTGTCTCGGCTAACGGCTCCAGTTCTGCCACTTTTTCAGCAGCAATTGCTAGTGACAAGTAAAACATGAAACTAAAACCAAGAAGGTATATGATCTGCAGCACTACACAGTTTGTGTTCTCCATACTGTGACTAAGAAGTAGTGGATAGTGCAAATGCTTGGTTTTAGTTTACCATTTCATGCTCTTATATATAGATATTAAGTATAAGAGACTGTGGTGAGCATTATTAAGCCTCTGGAAGCACATATTGCCGGCATTTGCATGCAGACGATAATGATTTAATGTCCTGAAAGTTGAGTTTTGTTGGTACATGGTTAACAGGTTGCTAAATGGGAATGGAAGACAGAAGCGTGTGAGGTTTGAATAGTAAGGCCTGCATGCTGATTCTCAAAGTGGCGATAGACCCTAAGTCAATATATGTCGAGTCTTTATTTTTGGGGTCGTTCTGTTAGTCTGTTTCCAACTGGTTTGTCATTGAGCCTTTGTTATAATTCGTCTCTTAAATCTTGACTTTGTCTCTGAATCTCTCTCTTCAATCATCGTTGGATATAAATATAAAGGTGAGACGTATTATTTTAAAGTTAAGTTGTTTTGTTTTCCACCCTTAGATCTACATCCAATAGTGATTGACTATGATTTCTTTGGTCATTAGGTGACCATGTGAACACCACTGTGAAGATATATCAAGCTTCTCTGCCTTCTAGTGCAAGTCTTTGCCTTAAGAAAACAAATTGGCACGTTAGTTAATCTGATGGCTGTGGTCACTCCAAATTAGCACAAATCACTTCAGTGATTAACAAATGCTCTTCTTTGACGGTGTTAAATTGAACTTTGTTACAATCTGCAAGCACCATTCTAGTTTCTTTTGTAATTGATATGACACTAATAAGATTTGAACGGAAGGAAACTATAATTTTTACGCAAAATTTCATGTTCTTAGTTTCTCATCAAACTTTTTTCACCATCAAATGATGATTTCCAGACACTTTTTGGAGCTGAGAACTCAAACTCACAAAGCAAATTTTTCTAAAAATCATTTTTCAAAGTTAATAAACCATGAAATTCATTCAAAATATTAGTGCCCTATCAATCAGAACACACCCATTTTACAATGTTAACCTTATGATACATGTTACAAGGTTCAACATGTTTATAATCAAATCTTAATCTTGCTGTTAGAAAAATGTCTGAAACATGTTTCAATTTGATAACCTGATGAGTGATGACAGAAACTGAATTGTTCATTTCAGAAACAAAAAATAAAAAAATTGCCTTGGTAATTGGTAAAGTTACCAATGGTAACTAGTAAAAGTGCCCCCTTTGGTTAAACACAGTCACAAACCAAAGGTAGCTTCCAGTTGGGTCTGGAAGGTCAATAAGAAACAGAGGAAAAATACCAACCAAAAACCAAATACAAAACAAGCTGAAATGGCATTTCTGAGATCAGTGGCCACCACTACTGCCATAGCTGCCTCTCTTTTACCCGCCGCCATTTCCTTTGCTTCTTCTTCTTCTTCTTCTTCTTCTTCTTCCTCATCTCAATCTTTCCGATTCCCTAAACCCCAACACCTCTCCTTCTCCTCCTCTCCAAACCCAAATCCTCTGTTCCTCTCCACAAGCCTCACCAACTCCCCCTCAGCTCTCCACATGGACGCACCCACATCCGAACAGAAGCCCTCCTTTCAGGTCTCACTCAGATTCTCACACCCTTCTTTGTTTTTCTGTTCATTCTTTAATGGGTTCAATCTGATTCATCAATTGGCTTAAAATTTCATTGATGGGTTCTGTTGTAAATCTTAAAGAAGTCAACTTTTGCTTTACTGATTCTGGAATTTGCTTGGGTTTTGTACTGCAGGGTGATGCTGTATTGCCAGAGCTCCTGGTAAGTTCCAGCCTTCAAAAAATTACTATCTTTTTGTTTGAATATATCGAATTGCATATGTTTCTATTAAGACGGTTGATTATGATATGAATTTCCTGAGTTGGAGCAAATTTGATGTTTTAGTCAGAAAAAAAAATGTACTCAAGTTGATGATTGTAGTTTTGAAGTTAAGGGATTGTGCTGAATTTACTGAAAGTCTGAACTGTTGGTTTTGGTCTGTGCCAGACAGAGTACATGGTAGATATGAAATGTGAGGGTTGTGTTAAGGCTGTCAAGAATAAGTTACAAGGTGTTGAGGGTGAGATTTTTGAGCTACTGGATTACACTAGAAGTTTAAATCATCTGTAGTAAGTATCGGATTATTAATGAGATTTTCCTTTTAGGGGTTAAAAGTGTAGAAGTGGACCTAGATACCCAAGTTGTTAGGATTCTGGGTGCAACCCCTCTGAAGACCATGACTGAAGCTCTTGAGCAGACTGGTCGAAAAGCAAGATTAATTGGGCAGGGGATCCCAGAAGGTTAGTTTTTTTTTCGTTTTCTGTGTACTTTGTCATCAACTCATCCATTCCATTTAAGGTACATGTTTGTTGTATTTGTTACTTTTTGCACAACTCTGGTTAAGGATTAGGATTTCTCATTCGAGCTTTCTTTTGAGTAAATGTGAAATGTGTATTAGAAGACTCCTTTTCAGATAGTCAAATGTTAAAAAGTTGAAAATGATCTCTTTTAATTAATATGTAGGACTAAAGTGATCTCATTTGCCAATAGTGAATACTTATTATTAAGATCTTCTTTCTTGTTCATGCAGAGGAACTATAATTTACATGAGCTGATATTGGAAATTTTAAACATTCAAATGATCTGGACAGCCTTTTTCTTACTGTAGAAGAATGCTTGCTCAGTATAATTAAGAATATTTACTAATGTGATTCCTATTTAATCTTGGTCTACAGATTTCTTGGTTTCTGCTGCTGTCGCTGAATTTAAAGGTCCAGATGTTTTTGGTGTGGTTCGTTTTGCTCAGGTGAATATGGAGTTGGCTAGGATTGAAGCAAACTTTAGTGGGTTATCACCTGGCAAACATGGTTGGTCCATCAATGAATTTGGTGATCTAACAAAAGGTGCTGCTAGCACTGGAAAAGTATTCGATCCATCAACTGAAGGAGTAAACGAGGTGTGTATCAACATCAAAAATCTCTCCAAATTTTATATTTGTTTAGATTTTGCCTAAATACCTGGACTTCTCAAAGTCTCAGTTTCTTGGCTGGTAACATGTGGTTTAATGGTCTACCCCCACCCCCATCCCTGACTCTTTTAGTAATAGACTAATAGTCAAGTTAATACTTGATTCATGAAAGCATCATGCATGTTACACTACTGCACTTTTGTCTGTGCTGCAAATTATTGTCTCCGCTTTGAACAGTTATCCTATCCTTCCAGTTTTCTCATGGTAGGAATCTACTCTTAAGAAATTTCTCCCATCAATAATCTGCTCACTTGTTGCATTTTATGTACTTTCCTGGATTTTGTTGATGAGGACTTGAATTTGACATTCTCTAAGTGGTATGCTGGATTATTTCAGCCGCTTGGCGACCTGGGAACATTGGATACTGATGAGAATCGCAATGCCTTCTTCACTGGAGTCAAAGAGAAGCTGAGAGTTCCGGAACTCATTGGGCGGTCAATAGCAGTATACGGAACTGCTGATAAGTCGGATTCTGGTGTCGCTGCTGCTGTTATTGCTAGAAGCGCAGGAGTAGGTGAGAACTACAAGAAGCTTTGCACTTGTGATGGGACGACGATATGGGAATCAAGTGACAAAGACTTTGTCATGAGCAAGGTCTAATAGATGGAAACTATAGTTGGAGTCGTAGCCTGGCACCTTGTACAATCAAGAGTCACATTCATTCGTTATATATACATGGTTAATCCTCTGCAAATTTTAAAAAATTAGAGTTATTTGATATAATAAAGGGCACGCCAGTTTGCCTCCGAGTTCATAAGCTCCTTGTTTAACCATTTTTCAGTTTCTGTATGCCCAGTGGAAAACAAGGCAGTGTTTGACTTGGTAATGCAAATGCAAGATTTTGACAGATCTTTATCTTGTCTAATCTACTGATATTTTTGGTTGCTTATCCTAGTACTATCATCTACTGATGGGAGGGCAACAAAGCCTCCCAAGAATCTGGTTTCTACAGACGAGTAAAACTACAGAAAATTAAATGCAGCTCCATACACTTTGCAACATAGATAACAAAAAAAAAAAACAAAAAAATCATCTCTGGTTCTTGTACTGGCTCAGTGGCTCATGGTTGCTAACAGCAACAACCGCCCAACAAAGGGGATTACGATAATTAGCATTTCATGTTTTCAGGGGAGGCAAGAGGCCTTCTCTTTTTGCCATTTCATAGAGCGCAACAGCTGTTAAAACCTTTGCATCAGCTGTCATGCGCCAGAGCTTTTCATAAGGAAGCACACGGACCTTAATCAGCTCTCCATGTTCACGAATGCCTGTTTCTTTACCTTGCAGCCGCTCAATGATCTCTTTATCCACCTGCCCTCTGTACAGATAGAGACTGAGTTCTTCATCACACCCTCCCTAACAATAAAAATAAAAACAGAAAACCAAATTAGTGACCTTATTCCGATAGGCGCAACCACGCAACACAAGAGATCTGCTGCGCTCTAGTTTCGCTTGTCATTCCAGAAAAGGTTCAAGATCAACTAACAGGAGAAGGAAACATTCTGCATCCAGTAGATTGGTCAAGGAAGGCTGTGAGGTCCACCATGTCTTCTTGCTTTAGGGATATGCCAGTCTCCTCTTCCACCTGGAGTGTTATGACAAGAATAATGTATCTTAGCTCTAGGCTAAAGTTGTTGTGTCTTATACTAATGTACGAACAGTTGATTACCGAGAAGAGAATTTTTAAAAGCAAAATATTCAGGATCAATAGAAATATACAAAGAAATTGGATCAAATAAAAATATCAAACAAGGCGCATTTGCATCAGCAAGAAGAAGAAGTAATGAAATCTCAAAGTACCTTGAAAAGAAATCGAATAGGTTTCTCAAAATATAATCAGAAAGATAAACAAGAGCACAGCATTATACATGACATTAAACATACATTAAATGCATGTATGTACGTGTGTGTGTGTAGAGAGAGAGACCTCACGGATTGCAGTACCAAGAAAATCACCCTTGTCATCATCCAACATCCCAGCAGGCAGCTCCAGTATGATCCTTCCAACGGGGACTCTAACCTTCAAAATTCATCAATTATTAATAGGGTTCAAGTACATGAAATTACAACTAAAACACTTCTATTTCCTTGTGTGCTAATATATTTGCCCTTTGGTGCATATATAAGAACCAGAGTGAATGAAATGTTTCGAGTTAATAACAGTTTCTCTGAACACCAAAATGAAGACCTACCTGTTCAGTAAGAACTGCATAACTCTTGCCCACAGATTCCAAAAGAATAAGCACAGCTACAGCCGGTCCGCGTGCAAACACAATACCTGGAACCTAAGTATGTTTTAGTTTCACAACAAACAAATCAACAACTATGGCCACCAATGAAGCGAAAAGCTAGAAACAAATGCACCACACGCAATCCAAACTCCAAACCAAACCATACCATTACAATATAAAACACAAGTATGTAACTAGGTACCTTCTTCCCTGTTTCTTTATCAATCACATCTGCTTCAAACTTCAGAAATCCAATCCTCTTTCCAAACATATCCACACCCTATCATTACCCAAATCATCAGTTCTACCACTACGAGGTATGAACATATAAAATTCCAAATAAATTTAACCACTTTAAATGATTGAATCACCTGAATTAGGACTCGTTTCAGATACAAAGAACCGTCGCGTAGAATCCCAGTCTCACTCTCCATGTTCTTCAGCCACTGCTTAAACAAAGACGAATCAATAGCCATCCTGCAACATTTTTTCATCATTATAAGCATCTTGGTTTCAATTCACATCCAAAGTTTTCACTTTTCTTTTATTGGGTCGATAAAGTTTCCACTTTAATTAAAGAACAAGAAAAGAAAAGGCGTGACTTGCCTGAACTGTGAGGAGGAGACGTTGGGGGCGGCGACGATCTGGACGGGCTCGGCGGCGAGTTGACTCGGGAGAGCGAGGGAGTGAGTTAAGGGTGGCGAGTCAGACGACATTTTGCAGGAGAAGGAGTGAAGGGTGAGGAGTCTTTTGGGGAGTAACAGCGTGCTTCTGGTGCTCAGAGACATGGAAGCTTGAACAAGGAGTGTCATGTTTCCACTACCTACGAGGGCTTTCTCTACGCACACGTGTGTTTGTTTGCCTATTCACCCCTATTGTTATGTAAACGACACGCCGTGCATAAACCTCCTCGTTCCTCCGTACTGTAGCCGAAATTGTAATTAGAGGCCGGAATTATAAACTTATTCCATTTGGCGCCGGCACGAGAATATGTCCGGGATTGCCATTGGCAATGACAATGTTGGGTTCTCTTCTCCATTGCTTTGTTTACACCAGAGAACATGAACATGGATGATAGGTTTGGACTGACCCTAGAGATGGCTGAACCCTTGAGAGCTATCTCTATCCATGTGTGAAATTGTTTGCATGAGTATTCTGTTTTGTACAAGTAGGAAAGCTTGCCAACAATAATGAATAATATAACTATCCATTCGCCAAAAAAAAAAAAAAAAAAAAAAAAAAAAAAAATAAATGAATAAGAACAGAGAGTCGATCAGTAGCGTTACTAGGCAACATATATATACCTCATTGTCACCTATCAGAAATAGCCAGCCTCCTAGCTAGCATACATATCTTTTTTTTTTCTTTTTTTTGAGGGAAATGGAAATAGATCCAGTTGGCATAGCCAATAACGACCATAACGGTCAATGCATGAGCTACGAACTACATTTGAAAAAACAACCGCAAAACTACATAAAAAAATGTGGACATGAATACTAAAGAGCAATAAAAGAAACCTCCAAATCTATACCATCGTAGGACAAAAACAACCATCCTGATAAGCATGACGCCTAAGACCTCATGGTGTACGTTTCCACTTAGCAGACCGGCTGACCAGTATTGACCCACAACAACATAGATTAGAAGTGTCACATCTCCAACAAGCCCAGCTAAGGCCCAACTCAAGGAAAAAAAGGAGAAGGAAAACCCTAACGCCCAACCTCTAGGCTACACTGATACAGCCCAAAGAGTTAGGCCCAAAGGCCCAACCGATTCCTCTTCTTTCCACCCAAGTCTGGCCGCTGCCATGTTCACCGGAGACACCACTTACCGTCGATTCAATCTGGCGGTTTGTCACCCTTCCAAAACATAGTTGTGTTTGTACAACAACAAAAGAGTTCCCGCTGAGACGAGCTGCCTCTAAAAAAGAAACTCAGAGTCTACGTATCTAAATTCAGCTCCTTGAATCAATTCTCTATCACCTCTCTTTGAGCCGCCGCTGAACAAGGAATGGAATCGCCCACCGTCAATTGAACTTGACACACTCGGTTCGAACGACACACCAACCGTCGTCAACTCCCTGAA
The DNA here is from genome assembly GCF_000184155.1 of Fragaria vesca subsp. vesca. Taxonomy (NCBI): domain Eukaryota; kingdom Viridiplantae; phylum Streptophyta; class Magnoliopsida; order Rosales; family Rosaceae; genus Fragaria; species Fragaria vesca. The sequence goes on along the minus strand of NC_020495.1, from coordinate 647,872 downwards.
ACTTTGCCTTCGTTAAAACGAAAATCACCCCCGTCATAGCCTCCCTCGCTGTCGACACCTTAAGAAGCCTCCTTCGTTGAGAAGCCAGAACCAGAAGCTACTGTGAGTGCGCCCTAGAGATCCCGCAGTCGGATTACCGCCGCCTCGCCACCAAACCCTAGGGTTTGGGGATACTCAACTCTGAGAGAGACGGAGCGATTTTTTTGTATCGCCTCACTCGTACATGCGAAAAAGGTCACCCACACTAGCATACATATCTTGAACGTACGAGTTTTTGTTAAAAGAAGTTAGTCTTTCAGGTTTTTATCTAATTTTCTTGTAAAAGATACTCGAACAATAGCTCTTTCAATAAGAAAAAACCAAGAGTTGAACTTAGTAGGTTGAACAAGTTTAATCTCCCCTAGTCTAACAGTAATGTAGTTTTGTAGGCGTGGGCTGCTATAAACCGACACCAGTTTGGACCCGTGGATGGCGTCGAAGCCGACGTCAAGCCGAGTAACAAAATATAAGTTTGACTGAGTTTAACCGGAGGGCAGAGTAGTCTTATACCATTGTAGGGTAAAGACGCACAAACGAGGAGGAAAAGGAGATGAAAGGGGTTTTTTTAGCCAGAATATCATATCGAAAAAGAGGTGAGGTGAGAGAAAAGAGACAACCCGGGTTGAAACCCAGGAACACAACTGCATATGGTGAATTGAAGTTTGGATCAGAGATCCGTCTTTTGCAACTTATATCACTGGACTTCTGGTACGACTCTTACATATCTAATGTTGTCTTGTTGATGGGTTTGAGTTTGTTGTGATTGATTCTGGTATTGCTTTTACGAGTCTTGAATATCTGGATTGATTGATGTCATTTATTCAATTTTGGGAGGTCGATGTGGGTTCTTGGATTTGTTCAATTTGGAATAGGAATTGTGGATTGTTTTTTTGTTGTTGATAGGTTTGAGTTTGTACGTGGTGATTGATTGTGTGTAATTTTACTTACTTTATAAATGTACGATTGAATTTAGGGACTGAAGTTGTTCAAGATGAGAGATGAAAGTTTTTATTTCTCATGGGGTAGTAACAAATGTCTTGCATAATGCAACTCTGGATAGTCTATATTGTACCAGGGGGTTTAAGGGTTTAGGATTGAATTCGTTATGTCATCTTATGACCCCTAAACCCCTTGGCGATATAGAGCTTTTATGGTATCAGAGCTCCAAGCTACGACCTAGGAGGACGTTTTCCGGCACCTTTTTCCGACGAGACTTCACATCGAAGCTCCGGTTTTCCATCTCAGATAAGAATCTGAATTTTTCTCTGCAAAAGAAGCTTTTTCTCTTAGCTTTCCGCTGCTCTCTTGTTGATTCCAATTTTGTGATCGAAGCTTAGGTTTTCTATTGTGATTCGATTCCTGTTGTTTTTGCTTCCAGAAATCTTGTTTGAAATTCTAGATCTCTTCGTTTGTTGCTCAAACCCTAGCTTCTCTAGCTTTGCTTCCATAGTCTTTTCAGTCCTTAAATCATGTCTTTGCCTTCAAATTCTGATTCCTTAAACCCTAGTTCTTCGAAATCCACCAATGTTTACCTTCCTAATCTCTTGCTTGATGAGACGAACTATCCTGCTTGGATTTACTTTATGGAATCCTTTCTTGGAGGTCTCAATCTGTATGGTTTTGTGGATGGTTCTATTCCAATGTCCACATCAGTA